>NC_089767.1:28709508-28714508 GCF_040412425.1 Macrobrachium rosenbergii
TAACATTTCGAAATTTCCCCAGTCTATACAGCTTTTCTTAACTTTCCTCAAATCATTTAGTTATCATCCGCAAACATCAACCAGTTCTCTTTCCATATATGACCCTTTTCTTAATATTATAACCTTGTTCCGGCACCCTATCTCTCCTTTCTTCGGCTAAATACTATGGACTCTATATCAATCCATTCCAAAGCTTTTAATATATATATATATATATATATATATATATATATATATATATATATATATATATATATATATATATATATATATATTTTTATATCACATCACCGTGATTCATATATATATATATATATATATACATATGACTTTTTTATCAATCACGTGATTCATATATATCAATTCACAATCTACTCTACCTCGAAATAATATATTTTCCCTTCGGTAACATATATGAAAATATATTATTTCCGAGGTAGAGCGAATTGATATTAAAGGACGTTTAGAACTTACTGAATATATATATATATATATATATATATATATATATATATATATATATATATATATATATATATATATATATATATATATATATATATATATTTATATATATGTATGTATGTATGTGTGTATATATATGTATATGATATATACATATATATACATATATATATATATATATATAAATATATATATATATATGTATACATATATATATTAACTAATATACACGTACCAGCAGAGACCAGACATACTAGAGAATGTACTTATTACGACGGGATGAATGACATTACCTTCTAATTGTCTGAAACAACATCACTGATGATGTTGTCCTCCCAACTTCAACATCACTTTACAGTTGCAGTGAAATACATGAATACCTCTTGGACGTAATCAAATTCAATGCAAGTTTATGTGATTTAATTCAAAGGTAGTCTCCAGTCTATCCTCGTTATCCTAATTGTCCAAAATAATTCGTGCTGATATGATTGCAAATTACGTATGATTATTCCACCAGGTTGCACATAAAAGACTCAATTATAGATAACCCTCTAATCACTGCGAGTCCTTCGTCCTATTCCATGATTCCCAAGAGCTTCGAGAGGGATATAAGTAGTGGGCAAAATCTAAGAATGTTGCAATGCTTGACTGCAATGCAACATTAACCTAATCCTTGTATCTCCTTCGGCGTCATCAGTTAGTTATTACTTCGGAGGGGAAACACAAAAGGATTTTTTGTATTATTTTCTTTCGATATTATTCCTATGTTTATTCACATTCTCATGATCGCAGAAATACATTTGTGAAGTTCCATCAAATTAGGTCAATTCATTTCAGTGATTCCTTAAGAAAAGCCATTATTATTTTCGGATTTCCTTTAATCTTCTCAGTCTACATAACTTCACGCATTTCGAAATTCATCTGGATGGAAATAAAGAGGACCATTTAAACCATGGGTAGCATAAATCGATTTATAGTAATATAAGGAATATTTGCATTTGTTGCTGAAAAGGAGTTTCTTTATAATAAGATTCCGCTGCAAAAATATCAAATTAGCACATTATCCCTACGAGAAAAATAAATAAAATCAAAGAAAAGAATTTATCATCAGCGGGGACTATGTATAAGGAAAACTCGTCTGACCTATGATGTCAACACATGGTAATATTTTATATTTGGTATTAACTGGACGAAAGAGCTACTATAGTAAAAAAATTACGCTAAAAACTAAATCTAATTTTAAAGTACAGGGTTTAATAACACAGTCTCCTTAAGCTTTAAGACTAAATTAACATCGCAGCTCTGCCGCCTCATACTCAATGATAGTTTCTCCTTTAACTTATTTGTTGGAAGCACGACTGCACCAACTACGCCATTCCTGCCGCTTGATGTTTGAAAAATATTAATAATTTTCTTTATGTTTTTTGTATGCTGGTATCATTTGGACGAAAATAATTTTTTTTTTTGCAAAGAGAGAGAGAGAGAGAGAGAGAGAGAGAGAGAGAGAGAGAGAGAGAGAGAGAGAGAGAGAGAGAGAGAGAGAGAAATTGTTGCAATACAAGAAACAATTATATTAATAAATGTAAAACTATGTAATTAACCAATATCACAATGTTGAAAAGTAATAGAACAGGTATTTATGAAATAGAGATAATCAGATACACAAATATATATACATATATAAATATAATATATATATATATATATATATATATATATATATATATATATATATATATATATATATATATACATATTTATATATACTGAGAACATAAACACACATACATATATATACACACACACACGCATATATATATATATATATATATATATATATATATATATATATATATATATATATATATATATATATATATATATATATATATATATATTTTATATATATATCTTGTCTGTCTTTCATTATTTCTATTTACGTTTGGCAAGCTACGTAAGGACGTATGAAAGGCCCACTCGAGGGGCTTATTGCTTAGATCTTACTTTCAGCCGAACATTTCTTCTCCCGGTCTTTCTTCCCAGTCTCTTACTTGCATCCTCTCTCTTCAGTTAATTCCCCATCCATTTCATTTCCATGGTAATGTATTGTTTAAACTGAATTACAGGTTGTTATTGCACAAGAATTATAAAAAAAATATGTAACGATTTGTCAGTAAGTCTTTTTAGGTGTCATATACGCTAACGATTTATATTAATCCAATTATTTCAATTATATACCCAGACAGTATGCATTCAGGTCTCTTCGTTTTTTAATTAATCTTCCTCTAAATGTCTTTTTTTTTTTTGACAGAAATCCTTTCTTTAACGATGACTAGCACTTTCAATTGTAAATTTTTGTCATCTGCGAGAAAATGGGAGGAATTCACAGAATAGGCTTCGTATACTCGCACAGACTCTTTCAATCTACACAGTTGCAGACGCATATATACATACATGCATGCACTGTTAACTACCATACACACACATAAAAATATATATACTGTATATGTATATATATATATATATATATATATATATATATATATATATATATATATATATATATATATATATATATATATATATATATATATATATATATATATATATATATATATATATTTTTTCAGTCGAGAAACATGCCAAGTGCCATTTTAAAATATAATAAATTAAATTATAAAAACCTTGACCCAGGATGGCGCTTGGCATGTTTCTCGACTGATAGCCTCATATACCTTATATATATATATATATATATATATATATATATATGTCCATATATATATAATTTCTGTTCTTCGTCTAAAATTGTGTTTCTGTTGGTTTCTTTTGTTCATCCTATTCGATATTTAAGAGTACAAAAAGGTTACAAGTAAACTAGTAACGAATCTTATATATATATATATATATATATATATATATATGTATATATGTGTATATTATATATATATATATATATATATATTATATATATACATATACATATTCTATCTATCTAGATGGGTCAAAATATGAGATTTCCATCAAAAGTAATCTATATATTCCTTTCTCTCTCGCCCGCTGTATTATTTTTTCTCCCCCTGGCAAGCTTCTTTAGGACTTCTCTCTTTTCTGAAGGACCCACTCCAGGGGCTTATTGCCTTGCTCTCATGTCCAGGCGAACTTTTCCTCTCTCCACTTTTATTTCCCTCCTTTCACTTGCATTTTCTCTACTCATTTTCTTCAGCGACTCCCTGTCCTACATGTTTTCAAAGTAAGTTGTTGTTTCAGTGTTTCTGTATGTTGTTACTCCATGCATATTCCTACTAAATATATTTTTGCTAATGCAAAAAAAAAAAAAAAAAAATCTGGTTTATTGTCCTTATGACGTATATAGACCAATGAACTGAATTAAGTTATAATTTTAAAATCCTTAGATGTTTATTGCATTCACTGTTCGTTTAAGTCTCTTTTTTTATGAATTTCTCTTCTGAATATGCCATTCTGTTGCCCGTAATTCTTTTCTTTGACAATCGTAGTTACCGATACCTATGCTCATCTACAAATAAATTAGAAAATTCATAGAATGCCGGAAGTAATAATGTATAGTTTATTTTAATCTGGACATTTGTATACACACATACATATACAACCAAGTAGCACAGATGTATCAGAAATACCATGTAACCATGACCTCTTGAAACTTTCTGCCTTTGTTTGAAAACGGTATCGTCGACTTCATTCAAGGCTTCATTTATCATACCTCTCTACTCCCACTCAAGTGCTGTTTTCACTACCGATAATATTTCCTGGAAAATATCTTAAATTTAATTCTTGGAATTACATCTACAAATTTACACAAGCATAGCGCATTTTTCCCGTTTATCTCGTCTGTGGGTAAATTTGTAAACTGCTGTACAAAGTCGTTTTATACTGTATCAGATTTTTATCCCCGCCGATCCTGTTTCAGTTATGAACGCAATGGTAGGAATCTGTTTAAAGTTAGGTTATCATTTCTACAAAAAAAAAAAAAAAAAAAAAACTTCTCAGTGGGAATATCTGTGGTGTTAGTTTCTAACGGTCTCACCTGAACTTACTCTTATTTTGATCCCAATTTTAATATACTCTGTTTTCGTCCGAAACGACGATAGTAGTAAAATAAGCGCATATTTTTGGAAGGTAGTTGTACAAAAATATTTGCTGATGATACACTGTTAGTTGGTGACGTTAAAGCGAAGATATGAATACTGATAAAAGAATACGAAAAAACCATAAGGAAACTGAAAGTGAATATTAAAAAAATTACAATTATGGATGCTAACGGAGGTCATGAATTTAAGTAAGATTAAAAGCATTTATTCATAAAGCTCTTGAGAGTAGGTGCACTGGACGACACCAGGAAATAAAACTCGAATCATAGACTTGAAGAACAGCATCCATGGAAGTGAAAATGAATTGTATGATAATATTGTTGAGCTATCCTCTTATGGAACTTTTACTTGGATGATGAATCTGAGATATAATTTTATTTTTGGAAATGTGTAAGGTAAGGAATA
>NC_089767.1:28719508-28729508 GCF_040412425.1 Macrobrachium rosenbergii
TACTTCAGACGCATCTGGAACCACTTGAATTTACTTTTCATCAGTACCATATCTAGACATAATCAGTAGCTGTAGTCTTGCGGACAATATATTGCATTCTCAATACATATAGGCGGCAAAGGTGTTGTCGCTATGCGGCCTGAATAGACTGTAAATACGTATCTCTAGAAATTGTACATTTCTGTAAGCATAGTTTCCTGTCTTCTTAGTATTTTATAATAAGATCCTCTCTCTCTTTAGTATTAGCAAAACCCCAAAATAACCCTTTATATGTATTTTAATGACTACCTTAATGTACATACATAACGTATTCATACAAAGCTTCAAGCCCCTCTCCGAAAAAACAATATTACCTCATAGATCAATCACTGGATGACAGATTGTATCCACTACGATCGCTTATAATATTTTTTGTCCTTGTTTTTTCATCAGTAATGGTCTCAGATGTCACTCTTGACTATAATATTTCTCTCTACTTTCGACAATGGACCTTATCTATTTATGAAATGGTTTCTCAAATACGAAGGTTTTTCGTTCCAGTCACTACACTTCCAAACTGATTTTAGTTTCTGTATCCTTTCATATTTTTTCCATGAGCTTTTATGTCATTATTCTCAGCAAAACAATCTCTCTCTCTCTCTCTCTCATTCCAAATTATTGCAGGCAATTAGTAAACGACTAGCATGATGTGTGAGTGCATGCTTGATTGGTCAATAACTATTCACATATTTGGAGTGTGAATATGCAGGACAAAAATATAATTTAAAAGGATTATTAATAAAAATGTTTTTTTTACAGGACCATTCTCTACTTAACTCATCTAGCATTTAAATAAATATATTAAAAATGTTGACAAGGAATTCTCACTCAGATGTGTCTAATCGAATGACCGAATAAAAAGCCATCTAAATTCTAAACAACCAAACACACACTGAACAGTTACAGTGTCTTTGATAGGGCAAGATGAAGGTTCCCCAACATTCGATTATATACGAATATGCTAGCCAAAGACACCACTGCCTCAGCGATGAATCTTTTATTGTGTGTATATATATATATATATATATATATATATATATATAGATATTTATATATATATATATATATATATATATATATATATATATATATATATATATATATATATATATATATATATATATATATATATCAAAGATACGATCTAAAACCTTGGTCAAAGCTGAAACGGATTCTTCCACGCATAGCCAACGTCGCGTAACTTAACAGCAGAATTATATAGTCAAAATAAATTTGAATACGAGCGGACGACAGACACATCGAATAGCAGGTGACCTTTCCAGGATTTGAAGTTCTCCCTTTTATCCGTCGTGGAGGCGATAAATGAAATAAAAGAACGAATTTTGTACAGATAATTCATGAAATTGAGAATGCAATCCAATGGAATATTTGAGAATGGAAACTGACAATGAATGGGGATGAAGGGCATGTACAAGATGGGCAGTGATGTGCGTGTGCGTGTGTGTCTTTGTATTATATTATATATATATATATATATATATATATATATATATATATATATATATATATATATATATATATATATAAACACATATACATATGTGTGTGTGTATGTATATAATCCCCACCTGTCAATTATACGATCTTTCTTGTAAACTTATTTGTATATTTCTATCAGTCTGCTAAGTAACGGACAGTAAGTCGAAAGGCCAAGCAACCACTCCGTGTTTCACTTTTCCCTTCGTGGCTACTGCCTTTATTTAAACATTCATCACATCCCATATCTTCGTGATTCATATATATATATATATATATATATATATATATATATATATATATATATATATATATATATATATATATATGTATATATGTGTATATATATATATATATGTGTGTGTGTGTATGTCATTATTAATTGAAAATATAACTGGCGCATAAGACTCACGTATTCTGCAATAAACGCTGTCATCTACAAGGAATAAATGATTGTGAGAAACCTTTTCACCTGAATATTTTTTTACTGCAAAAGAAGTCTTATTTTACTGATATTATCAAATGCTATCCTTTAAGTTTTTCATGCAACATCAAAGTTTTCAGTATCAAAGTTTTTTTATGTCAATCTTTGAAATATTATTCATAAATGCACTGATATTATTTTGGGATCCCCCAACTACTTCCTCTTCACCTCTCTCTCTCTCTCTCTCTCTCTCTCTCTCTCTCTCACTTCGTTTTCTGTTAAGTTTGATAACTAGTCGATACTTCGCTCTAAAATTGCCATTACCAGTAATAACTTCGGATATAAAATTCGAATCCCAATACCCTTTTTATTTGTTTCCTTAATTAGTTATGGCAGCGTCATGATATATCACCTTCCCGGCATTAAAGATGAGGAATTCTGGATGCTCTGCCATAGGTTACATGACATGAGAGTTATGGAATAATGAACAGATGCCAAATAAATGCCTGGCATTACACATGACAGACTGAAATGCAGATGACCGGTTACTCATCACTACGAATGAAGTTATGGAAACAGTACGTGGCAATGTATTTATAATATTGTCCATTACTCCAGTTTAATTAGAATTCATTAGTTTACGTGTATGACTTATTTTAACAGATAAGCATTACATTTGTGTCTATTGTGCTTATTTGTTGCAGTGTTTATTTTTTTTAATTTTACGGAATAAACACGTTTCCATTATTTTAACTAAAGTGAAAGGATGCAATACTTTGAGTTGGTAATGCTATTCGTTAACCTTTTTACCGTAATTAATATTTCATTTATAAAACTAATATCACAGGCAGTTACTTGAGAGTCCAGTTATATGAGGTTAAATAAAAACAGGAACGTAAAAACAAAATACATTTTGGTATAAAACATTTAAGTCAACTTCGTATAGACCAAACTTGTTAAAAAAATGGAAATTGGAAATATATTTTCGCCCCATATCTCAGAACACACGAAGACCATAATCAATCGCAACTAAAATAAAGATCTTACTTAAGTCAAGATCCTTATCTTCTCCCTATAAAAATAAAACTAATTTCGACGTCACAACTGCGCTCTTTATCCCTGTTATTAACATTTCATAATGTTAATTACAGGGTAATACTCGAGGGTCTTTTTTTAATAAGAGAGAGCATCATTTGTAATTGTTGATTAGATATTATCTGATATATTTTAAATACGTAGGTTGCAATGTAAATCAATTTAAAATGTTGGGCAAGTCAGTGTTTCATGTTTGAATACAAGCTTTAATATTCATTGCTTTCCTTTATCTGACCTTGCTTCATATTACTATTAATATGATTCCCCTATTGTTTTTCACGACTTCTAGTTTTTTTTTCTTCGGTGGTTCTAGGATGTACCCATAAAAAAGGCATGACATAATTAATTCAAGTAAACTGCTGTACGTTCGGACAGTTAAAAAAACTTGTCTGATCATCTTACTCGTTTGATATTTAATAATCAGTATTCATATACATAGTATAATATTCTTTATCAGTCTTTATCTTTTACGAAATTCTCCTTCTTTTCACTCATTTTTCGAATTATAGTCCACCTGAACGTCGCTATTGTTTATACGATTCCCACACCCCTCTGCATATATACATAAATAATTAAGACCCTGTGAAAGAGAGACAGACGAGACAGAGAACATTGCTTTTTCAACAGTCAAAGATATATTATGTATTTAGAATATACTGGTCACTTTTTATCAGCTAAGGGTGTAATTGCATAACCACAATGCCCTCCTAACTTCTCGACTTCTTCATACTTTTTGGATATGTTTGTAACTACAAAGCCTGAGATCTAGACTTTAGAGTGAAAAAAGTACCTGAGGAGTGTAAAGAATTAGAGAAGTTAAGAGAGCATTGTGGTTATTACAATCACCTACATTACATATCTTCATTCATATGGTAAATACTCTTTTCAGGGTTAACATATTTGGTGTGGCTTTCGAACAGAAATATATACAGCACCAAAGATTCTTTACAGAGGCAACTAGACTCTAAATTGCAGTGCTTCTTGTTTCTTTTTTAGATTTTTTTTTTTTGGTACCTTTGTTCTTTTCCCACGCTGTCGAATTTTAAACTTTACCAACTCCAATTCTCATATTTCTTTTACGAAAAAAATAACTCAAGAACAAATCAAAGATTGTAAAAATGTTACTCATGGGTATGTTTAACCTACTCAGCAATAATAATAATAATAATAATAATAATAATAATAATAATAATAATAATAATAATAATAATAATAAAAACACGATACATTACAAACTGTAAGGAACAATAAAATGAAATAAAAAGAAAAAGTTGTGACGATTAATCAAAGTTATTGTAAATTTCCTAACGTAAATGACACTTCCGCAGATAATTGACGTTCTCTTTTGTTAAATCAGAATGGATCCTTTCAGTTACCAGACAAGACTTGTTACATGTAATGACATATGTCATTTCACTCACTCCTTTTCACTAGTCCGTTTTCTGATAAGTGGAGTGATGTTTTAGAACTTGTGAGCAGAATTTCCAACGTATGTAATAATGGCTGCACCTGGAAATGTTATAATTGTATTACCACACTCAAACACACACACACACACATATACATATATATATATATATATATATATATATATATATATATATATATATATATATATATATACACACACACACATATATATATATATATATATATATATATATATATATATATATATATATATATATAATATATATACATAGATATATATACATAATCTATCTATATATATATATATATATATATATATATATATATATATATATATATATATATATATATATATATATATATATTATAAATGTGTGTGCATGTGTGCGCGCGAGTATATGTTAGTTTGTATTCAGATATATATATTGTACATATATATACATATATATATAAATAAATATATTTATTTATATGTATCTATATAATGTGTATATATATATGTGTGTGCATATGTATATGCATATACATACATACATACATACATAAATATATATATACAGTATATAAATATATATAAATTATATATATATGCACAGAACTGTATTCGTCACATTAATATTCATAATTTTCCTAATTATTAAAGAGATTTTTCTCCACCCACACAACACTACAATCTATCTTGTTCAATGAATAAATGACAACCAACAAAGAAAAGAACAAGTGAAAACTAGCGTAAGAACTCCTGATAAAAACAAACAGCCAAATATAACGTAAACATCTAGAAAGTAAACGCCCGATACGTTGACCTATAAAACACTAACAAGCAAACAAGCAACTTCGAGGTCCAACTCCCCGTTGAAGAATGCTTGTTATTGCCACTTATTGCTGCGGACGTCTTTCGCAACCACGCATCAAATTAGAATGGCGAGAAGAGTCAATAACAGGTGTAATGACATGTCTCATTGATTGCTCCGCCCCGCCAACTTCATTCTTTCCCGTTTTTCATTTCAGTGGAGGAGATGAGCTGTTTCATTTCCGTCGCTCATTCCTTCCTTCTCTCTGACTCTGTCTGTCTGTCTGTCTGTTTCTAGCTTACACACATGCATACACAAACATACACACATACACTCACACTTCGACTCGATTATATCGATTTCTTGGGGTTCTCTCTCTCTCTTATCTATCTATCATATATCTATCAATATGTATGTGTGTGTGTATATATATATATATATATATATATATATATATGTGTGTGTGTGTGTGTGTGTGTGTGTGTGTGTGATTTTGCACACAAGAATGTGCATAATTCTACACTGTATAATATATATATATATATATATATATATATATATATATATATATATATATATATATATATATATATATATATATATATGTGTGTGTGTGTGTGTGTGTGTGTGTGTGTGCGCGCGCATGTATGTACGTGTAAAAAAATGTCGGACTACATTAAGAGGTTCTAGAACTAGTTCTCGTTCACAAAAATAAAGTATAATTGGTGAATAAGGAGAAAATTAAATTTGAGACTGCCCTTAATAAAAACTATGTGGGTATATGTTGAGGGTGAGAAAATAAGAAGTTGGGAAATGTAGAGGTAATAAATTTAGTAAGAGAAAAATTATGGATATGTCTCTTAAAATAATTTGAGTGCAATTACAGGGATTCCATTTACTGTTATATACGTTATAGTTAAGTCAACTGAGTCATCTTTTAAATGAAAGAGAGCCAGGTTACTCTCCTTAATGTATTGCCAGAGGGGAGTCTAAGCATACTGAACTTTCACAATTTGTTTGCAACATCGCAACACAAGGGTGAAACTCAAATTGGCAATTGCTATCATTTAAATTTGAAGCCTAATGTATTTAACGGCTGTAAATGATGAAGAAATGTTTAAATATTAAATTGTTTATCATGTGGATAACTTTATCACATACTAATATTTCATACTGAAACCAAGTGAAGAATACAATTATTGCTAGATACGACGTATTAAGTTATGAATATATAATAAATCGAGGTCCTTCCCGTAACCTCATCAGCCACTCATTATATTCTTGGTTGGAAGCCTACCTTTATCTCATCTTCAAAATATATAGATCGACTGCTGTTGTATACAATATGAGACACGTGCATCCTCTTTCCTGCGTCTTTCTTCTTTCCTCTAGTGTATTTCGCATGCAAGAGGAAAGTATAAGTAAACAAGTAAAAAATGCGCCGAAGTTTTTTCGGCACAATCGAGTTTTCTGTGCATCGTATAATCAAGGCCACCGAAAATAGATCTATCTTTCGGTGGTCTCGGTATAATGCTGTATGAGCCGCGGCCCATGAAGTTCTAACCAGGGCCCGGTGGTGGTCTGGCCTATACCGTTGCCAGACGCACGATTATGGCTAAATTTAACCCTAAATAAAATAAAATCTACTGAGGCTAGAGGGCTGCAATTTGGTATGTTTGATGATTGGAGGGTGGATGATCAACGTACCAAGTTGCAGCCCTCTAGCCTTAGTAGTTTTTAAGATCTGAGGGCAGACAGCAAAAAGTGCGGACGGACAGCCAAAGCCGGCACAACAGTTTTCTTTCCAGAAAACTGAAAACGAGGTAATGCCGTACCAGATGGTTTGCAGAGGTGTTGGGAAGGAAAGAAGGAAGTATCACGAAGTAAACGCTAGAAAAAGTGCGATAAATAGGCGAAAGGGGGAAATACAAAAATAGGCGAAGGATGAGCCTTCTGTGCGTGGATAAGACGCGGCAGCTGATGTTGAAGTTATATGCATCCGAATACATCCTCGATTCGGAAGCTGAAGGATGACACTTCTCTTATTTTTTTTTTATCTCTTATTTCCAAAATAACATTTCAGACCAGGATGGTTCAGAGAAAATATCTTTGCCTTTCCTTTTCCCTTGCTTTTCCGAAGCCTCTCTATGCAGTCCCAAGTGCATAAAAGGCGTAACTTAGTCGACCGGAATAAGAATCGTAACTTTGAGAAAGGATTCCCGAAAGAATTTCATTGTGAGTCTTCGGATTCCTGAAAGGAATTCCTATTGATTATTTTTTCTTAGTATTATTCCACCAAAAAGAGACTTTTCAACGTTTCGGCATTGTCGACGTGGCAGTGGATACGTGCTGTGAAGGTTGTAGAGGCATATGATATAGCAGAAAAGTTTTTTCTGAAGAACCAACATCAAAATGCCTGTCCTCTTACTGTTCTAATGCGAGTGTCTCAGAGAGAGAGAGAGAGAGAGAGAGAGAGAGAGAGAGAGAGAGAGAGAGAGAGAGAGAGAGAGAGATTGATTCTAAAGATAATTTTGTGGTCGTGGGTATCTCGTCATTTTTCACTTGTTGAAAATATGAGAAAAATTTATTTTGCTTTGGCGAATGACGTCCCTCTGTATATTAACAGCTCTGCCCAGTGTACGATGAAACTTTTAACTAATGGGTCCAGGGTTTCCGATGCATTTTTAAAAGTTAATACGTAATAAATCTTACTTAAGGTGTAAAATCAGTCATTGCAGATTCATAAGGTCACTGGATTGATTTCAAACAAAACCTGAGAAGCTAAGGAGTTTTTCATCTATGACGTTTCACAAACTTTTTATAGTAATCATGCAATGATGATATATATGTAAAATTCTGGAATTCTTATCGCTTGGGAGAGGTTGTAATATTATATATCTCCATAATAAGTACCTAACTTTTGCATTATTTCTCTCTTAATTACGATCTTCAATTTATAAATACCTACTTAAGCAAGAGTGACGGATACATTTGCTTCTTGAATGATTTTAAAAACAGATTTGTGTTAACAAAGGATAAGAAATTTCAAATTAATGAGAAGTTTGTACCATTATGAATTTGTATATTATGTATTTATATTTTACGTTAGCTCTCACAGAATTACGATCTATCTAAAAATAACTACTTAAGCAAGAATAAAGGATATATCCGCTTCTGACTAATTCTAAAAGTAGTTTATGTTCACAAAAGACAGTAGATTAACGAGATTATCTGATTTTTCTAATAATGTCTAAGTGTAAAATTCGTAGCAAAAATATTAAATATATCCGCTAATAAAAACACGTGTGGTATTTATTTCCTTTTACCCAATTACTTCCATTGAGTGAACAACGCTCTGCCACTTGTCAGACACTGAGATGCTATTCTCGTACTCCCCGAGGAAACTCCATTTCCCTGAGAAGGAGCAGATGTTCCTTCAGGTCATCAGGACCGGAGAGAGAGAGAGAGAGAGAGAGAGAGAGAGACGCTGGAACTGCTGGAAGGATAGGAGAGACGGCGAAACGACAGATGGAAGTTGAACGATTCCCACCGGACTGATCCTCCCCGTGAGACCTTGTGTTTAATACATAATAATTATGTCCGTGAGAGCATGCCTTTGCTTCTGTCAGTTCGTCTTATCTCCGAGGACTTTGCTGCTTTAGTCGGCGTAATGAAATCTAGGCTCCCAACAGACGCCGTGTATCACATTTTCTTCTTTGTGTTTAATTAGGTTTCACCCTCGTAAATCTAATGTTTACTTGCGTGCTCTTATCTGACTTAAGAGAGGAGAATCAAGAATGAGGAGTCTGTTAGTATTCAGTGTCCATAGTTCTATTCTTCCACTTGATCAAATCCCAAGGATTTGCTTTTAGAACACCGAGTTTTTCAATACATATGTGCTTTAGACGTTTTGGAAAGCAGATATGCTAAACAAAGGCTGTTATTTACGTAGAACTTAGTGTGCTTTTAGTAACGCTATCTCTTATTCCCCTGATTCCAAAACCTGTAACATTCTCTCTCTTTTTCTTTTCATGGTTAGTTACCCATATTCTCTCTGATTACTAATTTTTTGTTTTGGTTGCATATTCTGCATTTTGATAAGTGATTTTTTCCACCATTTGCAAAATTTCAGTCAAATAATTAATATGTAAGCATAAGACCTAATTTTTCAAATAATTTTTTTATTTATCACCTCTATCCGATGTAATTTAGTAAGCAAACCCCTTCCATGCGCGTGTAGCTCTATGTTTATGTCTATGTAATACACTGCGTTTCCAGTTACAGCTGATGCACATCATGAAACCAGGTCCGGCATTCAACATCTGTCAATTTACACGTGACGTTTTGTAAACAACGTAACGCATATATTAATTAATCCTCATTCCAACTCTCCCGCAATAAATGCTAATACGTTAGTTAGCCTATGTACCTGATTTGTCTACAGCCAACGAGTCTGATTCTACGGGATATTGTTGCAAATTACAATGCAGTATTGCCAAAACTAATACTACTGATTTAATGACTCCAAATAGCAAGGTATACAAGACGGAGCTAAAACATCTTTGTAATGTAACTATCTCTTTCAGAAAATACCCTCCTCAAGTGTCCCATACTACACAGAGCCGAAACTTCTTGCAAACAATTTTGCATCCCAGAGACTGGACTGGCTTTCGTGTATGTTCAGCTGTTCTTAAATGCCAATTCCGAGGATTTTCTCATT
>NC_089767.1:28734508-28762008 GCF_040412425.1 Macrobrachium rosenbergii
CAATTTTTAGATCACAGATACTGGCTATTGTATTTTCGCAATATGTATTTATTTACAGTCATTCAAAAATGTTTTGCAACATATTTCAAAACTTTTCGGACAACAGCTTATAATAGTGACATCTGGCGCTATCTGGCAACTCCGTCGTAAGCGCATGAAACAAGCACAGACACAACTGGTGCATCACAGAAATTACCTCCCGTTTCCCTTAAACCGGTTTTATTTCTCTCTATCATTATTATAATTCCTTTACTTAATCATTTATTCTCTCTCTCTCTCTCTCTCTCTCTCTCTCTCTCTCTCTCTCTCTAGACAATATAGAAACTGAAAGGGTGATACGGAAATTATCCTTAAAATGAACAATGTAACTGAGATATTTATCAAAATTGATAAACCAAGTGATTCCTAGTGGTAGCATTAACTTTACCTTGAGATAAAGCATCATGGCATGAAGAACATTTGTAACCTGAATCTGACCTGTGAATATTATGGCATTATTCTTGTCTCGTAACATACTTAAGCCTAACAGGGCATATTACTTTGGGGCAAATGTATGAGAGTTGTAGGTTGGAGGTATACTAACAAGATGCCTTTAATATTTAGCTCCCTTGCTAGAATATAGTTCGGGTGTGTGTAAGGGGCAGCTACATACTATGTAACTTTAATTCCTTTCAAAATAAAAACATTTCAAAAGATAATGCCAAAAAGAGTAAGTGAATCAAATTGGAAATACATAGGCATTGATTGATAAGAAAACCTTTTGCAAGAATGGATGAAATATTGATGAAAATGAAATATACATACCATGTCTATAATTGAAGTGAATGCATTTTGGTAAGATAATTATGATAAACATTAATTTGCAAAATAAAAGAATAAATGAACTGTTTACATAATAAATAATAGATACTAAAGAGAATAATTTTCTCATTATTTTATTAACTCTCTCAAGAAGATTTCAAACAACAAATTATAAACTAGTGAAGATTTCTAGCAGTCTTATCAGTAAACATCATGTTTTAATTAAAAAAAATAAAATAGAAATATTTAGGATTATCTGAAACCTCACTAACACCGGAAGCAATCATGACTTTATTTTTTGCTATTTTCATTGACAATTTTTTCTCAGCCTGTTACAATTTTTCAGACTTGAAAATTCCTTTCCCCGCCATTCCTTTCCATTCTCGCTACTCCTTTTTCTCGCCTTTTGACTTTCTCTTCTCGCCACATCATCTCTTAAATGCCATGAGATCCTCCCCTCAGGGAAGGCACTTGAGTAATTTGCATATAAATGCAACGCATGCATAACCAAAGCACACTATTACTTCCTGAAACTGCCTCGAATAAAAGAGGAGGAAAAGTGAAAGAGGAAAGCTTAAATAGAGAAATAAGGCGGTTGGAAGATCCTGCCACAGGAATTCAGAAGTATTACTCCTTTTCACAAGGAGTATTTTTCTTTTTTTTTGCATGTGCAGTTTATTTAGCCATTATTCTCAATTCTGTTGAAGGAGAAGATACATGACTTTAGGGTATATTTTGTATTGTATTTTTGAATAATTCAAAAATGTTTATCGTTCATGTGTTTGTCTCGTATAAAACATAAGTAATTTATAAATCTAATGGTAATCCTGTTATGTCTACTCAGTACTACACACACACACACACACAATATATATATATATAAATATATATATATATATATATATATATATATATATATATATATATATATATATATATATATATATATATATATATATATATATAATACATATATATATATATATATGCGTGTATGTATGTGTGTAATACTGAATAGCCACAACAGGAATACCATTAGATATATAAATTACTTATGTTTGCTACTAGACAAGCACATGCACCAGAAAAATATAGCCTAAAGTCATATATCTTAATTATATTCTACCATTATATTGAAGCGACAGAATAACAATGTACTCAGCCACTATCCAAGGGTAGAATGCGTTCATTCTGTAGCACTACCACTCTTTAGCCTCCCATCACTTTCGTTTCTGGGATATCTGAACCATTTAATTTTCCCTCTTTCTCTGTTCTTACTCTTTCTTACAAGTTCTCTTTGTTCTTGTTCGCTTTCCTTCTGACGTTAGTCTTCATTTGAACTTTTCTTGGCTTCTCTCGTTATCTCGGTTAGAGCTTCACGTCGTCTGCTTAAATAAGACAAAGACATTGCAGTATGCTCAAGCATTTCTCTCTCTCTCTCTCTCTCTCTCTCTCTCTCTCTCTATATATATATATATATATATATATATATATATATATATATATATATATATATATATATATATATACATACATATATATTATATATTATAATCTTATCTCTCCATATATATATATATATATATATATATATTCTAATCTTCTCCTCTCATCACTTCTCATCCTTCCTCTTTCTTCGCTCGTGAGAATTCCTCCCTTTTTCCCCTGACTCCAGTATCTTCTCATTATCCCTTTCCTCTGCTGAGTAAAACTAGCCAGGGCCGTCATCAGCAGTCAGCAATATGAGAGACAACGGCCGAAGAAGCTAACAACGACGTTCCTGCAAAGAGCTTCCAAAAGCATTCTCGGATATAACGCAGATGCGGCCCAAAGAAGCGAGGAGGAAAAAAGTTTTCCCATTAACGAAAGGAGGAATAACTTTTATTTTTAGGGGAGAAGGGGGTGGGAACTGGGGGAGGGGTAGTGTTTGGTGTGGGTAGGGAGTGGGGTGTGTGTTCTCGAAAACGTCATTATGCATTTTTTGCAAGAAACACAATCAAGTGTAAGACAAAATGTTGCAGTTAAGATTATCTTCATATTTTCATTTGATCGCTTCAGCTTTCAAGCAACGTCCCGCAATTCCAAGAACAAGTTTCACGCCGCCGTAGTCACACTCCGAACGCTTTTAATATCTATTTAAGAAATCGTATGCACCGTTTCGCCTGAATTATTTAGCTGCCTTTTTCTTTTTACCCGACTCATTTCTTTCTATTGTCCTCAATCCCCTCTTTTCCAGGCAGGCAAACTTTAGTCGAGGGAAAAGAACTATTATGTGTTATGGTCCTAGCATCTCGGTTTATGAGGTATTGTTGACATTTGTTGTTCGTTTGTTTGTAAACAGTTTTTTTCTGCAATGAGATCATGTAACCGTTCACTATAAGCTTGAACCAGCTAACTCAGATTTTGAGGTGATGGCATAATCCAGAACAAACATGTTCATAGTTAAAACAGGAAAGTTTTGTGTTTAGTCAGCGGTTTTGATGACGGTATGTCTTTTAGATTCTTATCATAGAAAATGTTAGGACTGAAATGTTTGAAGAGCAATATTTTGTTTGTCTTTTTCTTGGTATATTGCCATAGTATATCCTGTATACCTCGATGCTTTCACAACCCATTAGTTTCTAACTCCATTGTTTTCATATAGTGACACCTGGAAAGCAAACCCAAACGTAAACAACGAGAGTGGAATAGTGTCAGCTACCGTATATGTAAGTATGGTTAATGGCGTCACCACATATAATAAACAAAAATATTCCCGAAACGGAGAGATGTAACACCACCGCTCATTGTCTGCTGTTTGTAATTACTAATATTCCTTTCTATCTAATATAATATTTTGTGATTACTTTTTGCTCTCTCTCTCTCTCTCTCTCTCTCTCTAAGAATACTAATAACACACACACACAGACATATACATAAACGTAAGAACCGCCCATGAATTTTCAACCAGTCGTAGAGGTTTTGGTTCCTGAGAGATGTAATAGAGAATTATTGAGGGAGACGTCAAGAGTCTTGTCTGACAGAATTCGCCTAAATTTCTGTCAAAGAGGCTTAACTCCCATTTAAATTCGTCCTTTAATGGAAACATTAACTCTCGGATAGATTAAAGGCTATCAAACATTAACTCGACAGAGAGATTAAAGGTTTCTGGAATCAAAATCTAAATTAAGAACATGGAATTGTTTGCTTTTCCAAGAGGTGAAAAATTATTTATATAGCTGAGTAAGCAGCGGCGACGAAAATAGAGAGAGAGAGAGAGAGAGAGAGAGAGAGAGAGAGAGAGAGAGAGAGAGAGAGAGAGAGAGAGAGAGAGAGAGATTTAAAGGTTTTCTATAGTCAAAACTTGAATGAAGAAAATCGAATAATTAGAAGACATTTTTGTGAGAGATAAACAATATATAATAATGGTTGACGTATAAATGTTTCAATTTATAAAATCAAAACCTAAATTAGGAAAATGGAATAATTAAAGGACGTTTCTGTAAGAGGTAAAGGGATTTTTGATATGATATATATAATGATGGATTAAAATTATTTACATAGTTATGGTTTTTTTCTGCTTACACTATTTAACAGATGTGTAAACATGTTGTTGGTAGAGACATACAGAAGACTCTGATATATTTTTTTTCTACTTTCATAATCTATATCATGTATACGAAAAAAAGTTCGGAAAAGTATGATTGATATAAAGACCCCAAAATGATTATTACTTAATGACAGCAAATAAAATTTGGCATTTTTCTTTCTTGTATGTATGTATGTATGTATGTATGTGTGGGAATAGACAGCATATAAAACTCTATATGCCATATCTTTTGTCTAGGGTTGCCATCTTATTTCCCTCTATCGTCCAACCAACTGTTGTATTTTAATGGAAACTGTAATCGATTCTGAGTATTTTTTGTTGAGACAATAGTCCTAGCGCACACACACACACACACACACACACACACACACACACACACACACACACATATATATATATATATATATATATATATATATATATATATATATATATATATATATGTATTATATATATATTTATGTGTATATGTATGTATGAATGTATACGTATGTAATTATCTAAGCTGGATGCAGTTGACTGAAAAATCATTAAAAATCATTAAAATTGCAATTAGGTTGAGTGCGGCTGGTATATGTCTCCCCAAACATTGAAACATTTCCTCTGTGCATTATCTAATTACAGAAAGAAAATTGCGGCGGTGTTTGCCTTTTCCAACCAGAAATGAAGATTTAAAACTCAAGAATGCAAACACATTCATTTCAGGCGTGTTGAATGAGAATTAGAGGAAAAAATCTTAACTTTTATTGCAACCTGAGCAGAAAATGAAATTTGGACTTTTCTCCCAACTATCTAATATTCCACTTTCGTGCAATTCTTTACAACTCGCGAAAAAACCCGTGATGACATTAAGTAAAAAATTCTCTCTCTCTCTCTCTCTCTCTCTCTCTCTCTCTCTCTCTCTCTCTCGTCACTTATTACAGTTCGGGCTTCAATATTCGAGCTGTAGTAGTAAGAAAATCATGGTAGCGAAATCTATTCTAGATCCAAGCCCCGTAAATAATTTCTATTATTTTAGTACTCTAAGGAAAAATCACCATCATGTAAGGAAGGTGTCTGAGGGGTGTTTGTGTGTGTTCATGTTGTTTGTGTGTGTTTGTGTACGTGTGTGCGCTTAACCTTTGATCAGGTAGAGGAGACGCAGTTGATCTTTATTGCATGTCCTAACCGGTTCTTTAAATCCTTATTTTCCACGAAAGTTTACAAATATTCTGAGAATTTTATCGTTATTGAAAGGAAGGGCTTCAGGAAGGAAGAATACGTGGATTATTAACTGTGGTTTTAAAAATGCTCTGATTTATTTTGCCATTTTTTTTTAATTTGTAGAAAATACTTTTATTATTATTATTATTATTATTATTATTATTATTATTATTATTATTATTATTATTATTATTATTATTATTATTGCTGTATATCAGGTCCACAATAATATTCAGTTGTGAATTATGTTGGTTTTCTAAAATCGTTACAAGAGCTTTCGAACCCTGTCCTGGGTTCATCTTTAGTCTGAAGCTGAACCCAGGACAGGGTCCGAAAGCTTATGTAACGATTTTTTTTTTTTTTTTATAAAATCAACATAATTCACCACTGATTATTATTGTGGACCTGATATACAGCATATCCCGCTCTCGATCTAGAGGACAGAGACCTAATTATTATTATTATTATTATTATTATTATTATTATTATTAATTCAAGCTCCTCGAAGATATAAAAGGCAGTGCTTGATCACAACTTATTCATCGAGGAATGAATCAGAAGCCAGAGTGAGATAATGTCAATTAAAGAGAAGACTGAACTTTTAGAATATTCATAAAACTCTTTGACAACAATGTACTGGTTTGCAATAAAATGCACAGTCATGAAGGCAATAAATTCTGGTATAACCAATCTATAACTGCAATAGCCAGATAAAAAAAAATAATCAAAGCCAGGCCCTCTTTACGCAAAAATAAATTATCATGTCTCAGAGTTAATCAAAGAAAACGTTGGTTTAGTACGCTGTCCAGGAAAGCTCTGCTGCTCAACTTAGTGAAAATAAATTTATATATTTTTTTTTTATTAAAAAGTTGTTGAATAACATTACAAAACTGTTTCAATGATACTTCTGCATCATCCAGGATTTTATATACACAACACTTAAAGTAGTGTTCTTTTCACAAATAGAAGGATAAAAAACATTTACAACATCTTGAAAGGATTTCTGCCAATTTGAGAAATATATCTCACTAGCAAGCATTATTCTTCGCGTGAAGGATCATAGTGTCTATCTGGCACATAAGTTGAGATGTCATGTTCCTTACTCTATTAATCAACCGATTTTTGCGGATAAACGTGACAATCACTGCTGAAGCGTATACTGCAAATAAAAAATACTTTAATCGTTCTGAGAGAAATCGTCGGAAATTACAGTAACATACATAAAACTGTTTGCAGATAATGTGCTCTTTTTAAACAGCATTTAGACTGTCTCTCTCTCTCTCTCTCTCTCTCTCTCTCTCTCTCTCTCTCTCTCTCTCAAGCGCGCGCGTCATTGAAACATGAAAAACGTCCTCCTAGCAAAAAATTAAAAGAAAACACTTTTTCATATAAAATGACTGCCGGCTTTATTTGTGTCTTATTTCTTTTTGTGATGTCAGGTGGATTTACTGTTTATTTAGCCTAATCTAAATCTGCTTGTCTTAGGGATTATAGCTGAATAAACATTGTTCGAATAATATTGTGTTAGATGCGAGAAAATCAGGTATTACGTTTTATAATGTAAATTACTTGATAATAGCGTACTTATTTTTAGAGGATACCGAATTCGTATAATCATTATTATAGGAGCTACATTAGATCGTAAGTACATTTTTTTATTCTAAGTCTTTTATGCTCCTTTTTTTTATTGTTTCAATAAAATTTAAGACCAATACACTCAATGGCAACCTCAATCGTCGTCTTGTGAATCTAATCTCCCGACTCGAAAATTGGATTTATTTGTTGGCGGCAAAGGTAAAGTTTCAACACCAACCAATATTTTTGTCTTTTGTCCCAGGGGTAAACTTTTCATAATTTGGAGATTCCATTATCGGAAGTCTAAAATTAGCTAACGATATTGAAACATGTTGACAAAACACCTAAACATTTACTCACACCAAAATCAGGAATTTTATTTATTTATTTATTTATTTATTATTTTTTTGTATCGGGATCTGTAAAACAGTCACACTGATGAGAATAACAGGTTTTTCATATAATGCTTAATTACTTCGCCTTATTGAGTGAGAATTTGCATAAACAGAAAAGAATAATAGTAGCAATATACAAATCAAAAAGTAGTCAAATTACCAAGGTATCAATAGTGATGCAACGTGCTAAGGAAAAGATATAAAAAAAAATTGCTTAACAAAAACATCATACATAACATTTTTGTAAGATAGAAATATAAAAGTCAGTACCGGTCACCAAAATACAGATAAACAAATTCTCTTCTATGTGAATGAACGCGTTTAATACGAATAATGATATGTATCGCGATATGTTACTAAAAATGTTTTAGATCTGGTTAAGTATAGTTCGAGTCTAAACGTCTCTTTAATAATTTGAATTATTTGCCTTACAAGTAACGTGGAGTCATCATCTGAAATTCTGCAGTAAGTGGGTACCTGCTTACGATAAACTATAACATAAAAACTTAGGGTGAAAATAAAACTATTTTAGAAAAAAATGGTTGAATCTTGTGTCACATATTGATATGCTAGAAATAAACCAAGAAAGTTCTCTTGTATCACATTCAACTTTCTTCCCTGGAAGAGAGAGGACTGATGACAATAGAAAGAAATGATTTGGGCAAAAAAGAGAGCAGCTCTAAATGCTGTTTGGCGAAACCAGGCATAAAATTTCTTAAATAGATATTAAAAGCGTTCAGAGTGTGGTTACGGCGGCGTGAAACTCGTTCTTGGAATTCCCGGAACGTTGCTTGGGAAGTTAAAGCGATCAAAGGAAAGGCTGAAGATAATCTAAAATGCAACACTTTGTCTTACACTTGATTGTGTTTCTTGCAAAAAATGCATAATGACGTTTTCGAGAACACACTCTCCCTCTCCCTACCCACACCAAACCCAACCCAACACCCACCCACCCGAGTTCCCACCCATTTCTCCCCAAAAAATAAAAAGTTATTCCTCCTTTCGTTAATGGGAAAACTTTTTTCCTCCTCGCTTCTTTGGGCCGCATCTGCGTTATATCCGAGAATGCTTTTGGAAGCTCTTTGCAGGAACGTCGTTGTTAGCTTCTTCGGCCGTTGTCTCTCATATTGCTGACTGCTGATGACGGCCCTGGCTAGTTTTACTCAGCAGAGGAAAGGGATAATGAGAAGATATTGAGTCAGGGGAAAAAGGAGGAATTCTCACGAACGAAGAAAGAGGGTGAAGATGGGAAGAAGTGGAGAGAGGGGAAGAGATATATATATATATATATATATATATATATATATATATATATATATATATATATATATATATATATATATATATATATATATATATATATATATATATATATATATATATATATATATATATATATATATATATATAGAGAGAGAGAGAGAGAGAGAGAGAGAGAGAGAGAGAGAGAGAGAGAGAGAGAAATGCTTGAGCATACTGCAATGTCTTTGCCTTATTTAAATGGACGACGTGAAGCTCTAAACGAGGTAACTAGAAGAGCCGACAAAAGTTCAAATGATGACTAACGTTAGAAGGAAAGCGAACAATAACAAAGAGAACTTTTAAGAAAGAGGAAGAACAGAGTAGGGGGAAAATTAAATGGTCTAGATATCCCAGAAACGAAAGTGATAGGCGGCTACAGAATGTACCGTATCCTACCCCTAGTTAGTGGCTGAATACATTGTAATCTATCACTACAATATAGAGGTAGAAAACAATACAAATGTATGACTTTAGACTATAACTTCCACGGCATTTTTGGATAATTTATAAATTTATCTTGCGCATGTTCTTGTCTATAAGCATACACAAGTAATTTTCATATCTAATGGTACTCCCGTTGTGTCCATTCATGTTACAAATACATTAACGTACACACACACATTATATATATATATATATATATATATATATATATATATATATATATATATATATATATATATATATATATATATATATATATATATATGAAAACTTTCATACCGTGAAGAGACTAGCGAAGATAAACAAGACAATGATCCTTGACCCACATACTTAGCTGCAAAATAAAATTTTCCACTGACCTGTTCTCCTTCAACAAAATTAAGAGTAATGGCTAAAGAAACTGCACGTGTAAAAAAAGAAAGAAAAAATAACCCCATGTTGAAAAGGAGTAATACTTCTGAATTCCTGTGGCAGGATCTTCCAAGCGCCTTAT
Source organism: Macrobrachium rosenbergii (assembly GCF_040412425.1). Lineage (NCBI taxonomy): Eukaryota > Metazoa > Arthropoda > Malacostraca > Decapoda > Palaemonidae > Macrobrachium > Macrobrachium rosenbergii. The sequence goes on from NC_089767.1 coordinate 28,744,311, forward strand.
TTCTCTATTTAAGCTTTCCTCTTTCACTTTTCCTCCTCTTTTATTCGAGGCAGTTTCAGGAAGTAATAGTGTGCTTTGGTTATGCATGCGTTGCATTTATATGCAAATTACTCAAGTGCCTTCCCTGAGGGGAGGATCTCACGGCATTTAAGAGATGATGTGGCGAGAAGAAAAAGTCAAAAGGCTAGGAAAAGGGAATAGCGAGAATGGAAAGGAATGGGAGGGAAAGGAATTTGCGAAAGAAAAATGAAAAATTGTAATACGGTAAGATAAGAATGAAGAGATATTGTCAATGAAAATAGCAAAAAATAAAATCATGATTGCTTCCGGTGTTAGAGAGGTTTCAGATAATTCTCAGTATTTCTGCTTCTTTTTTTTTTATTATTAAAACATGATGTTTACTGATAAGACTGCTAGAAATCTTCACTAGTTTATAATTTGTTGTTTGAAATCTTCTTGAGAGAGTCAGTAAAATAATGAGAAAATTTTTCTCCTGAATATCTATTATTTATTATGTAAACAGTTCATTTATCCTTTTATTTTGCTATCAATGTTTATCACAGTTACCTTACCAAATGCATTCACTTATATTATAAGCATGGCATGTTTATATAATTTTCATCAATATTTCATCAATACTTGAAATAGGTTTTCTTTTCAATCAATGCCTATATATTTCCAATTTGATTCACCTACTCCTTTTTGGTATTATCTTATGAAATCTTTTTATTTTGAACGCAATTATCGTTACATAGCAAGTAGCTGTCCCTTATACACTCCCGAGCTAAAGGGAGCTAAATAATACAGGCATCTCGTTAGTTGACCTCCAACCTACAACTCTCGTACATTTGCCCCAAAGTAATATGCCCTGTTAGGCTTAAGTAGGTTACGAGACAAGAATAATGCTATAATATTCAGTCTCAGATTATCATTATTCCTGATGGCACGGTGTTTCATCTCAATTTAAAGCTAAAGCCTCCACTGTGAATCACCTACTTTATACTTTTTTTTAAATTAAACATTTCAGGTACATTGTTCACTTTCAGTACCTGATAATTTCCGTGTCACCCTTTCAGTTGCTACATTGTCTAAAAAAATCTAGCTAGACTTCTTAATTTAATTTCCAGTTTTTAATGTCAACTAAAAACATTACTTCCTGGGTGACATCAGTCTACTGTTTACTTACTCTTAGAGATACGTTCTACCAGCCTTAGCAATAAGAGAAAAAATTATGAAGATTTTTCTTCCTGTCGCAAGGACCCATTTTATTTTGACTACACACCAGTTACCAAAATTTTCTACTCTGTTAGTAAAGATGGCAAGTGAAGCATTGTTCGTGTTTTGCATGCAACATTTGTACCATCAACTACTGGGTACAAGTGAATAGATCATATTGATTACTGCTTACTGCTTCACACACACACACACACACACACACATATATATATATATATATATATATATATATATATATATATATATATATATATATATATATATATAGTGTATATATATACATATATATATATATATATATATATATATATATATATTATATATATATATGTGTACTTATATCTGTATACATGTACATATATATATACACAATATATATATATATATATATATATATATATATATATATATATATATATATATATATATATATATATATATATATATATATTATATATATACATATATCTGTATACATATATATATATATATATATATATATATATATATATATATATAATATATATATATATATATATATATATAAACAAAGTTTCAGCCACGAAGGAAAGTGAAACAATGGAGTTGCTAAGTACTTTCGTCTTTTTATCAAGACATGGCTACAGTAACTATTTCACTTTCCTTCGTGGCTGAGACTTTGTTCGTATAATCATCACGTTTTTACCTTTTCGTGATTTAAAATCAAACATATAGTATATATATATGTATGTATATATATACATATATATATATATATATATATATATATATATATATATATATATGTAAATATATTATCAATATATTATAAGTTATATTAAAGATTTACATTGTCTAAACTCTTTGTAGAACAAACTGGACGTTTTACCCCACTAACACCATTATTTAAATCAAACGGTGACACACTGTCATCCATGACAAGAGTGGAATTTAAAAATTATTTTACGTGACACAGCTACACCCGCCTTGTCAATCACCGACTGTCCCCGCTGTCCAGGGACTAATTTTGCCCAATTACGTTAATGATGGAGTTTGTGGATGAATATAATAATAATGATAACAAATGGTTTAAAAGGCTCTTGTAATTCTGATAAACTGAGCATCCTTTTGAGAAAACATGTAAAAAATGGGGAAAAAATGTGGAAAAGTCTATGTTGGTTTTAGTACAACAAGAACTTTTCACCTCAAATCAACGATAAATAAATGTGTAGATATCCCGATGTGCAATAAATAAACTACACTAAAATCAATTTACTATTACTGAAAAGAACTGAAGCAACCATTCAGCTTTTGATACTCCTACATTGTGTAAAACTTATATTAGTTTTCAATTTTTCCTCACCTATAGGGAGCACTTTGGTTACACTGTCGAATAATAGGTTCATGTGGGTCATTATTTTTATAATACGATTTTACCTAATTATTATTGTCATTGTTAGGGCAATAACAACATGAAAGCATAACGGCAAAATATGAAAAAGATAAGAGATGAGTAGACCTTCACTTGAAGAGAAGTAGGACTGAAACATTAAAAGGCATCACCGCCCACGACACTCATTTTTCATTCACAAAAAAAAATAAATAAATAAATAATGATTTCTCGGGAGGAATCACATCTTATGAAACCTTACAAAATATAATTTCGAGGTTTACGTCCATTTTTCAAAAAGATTCAGTGTCGTAATGTTCGAGCAGAGTGAATTCGTGCTGAGAAAACCGGTGAATTACCTGTCATCATTTCCTCATAATGCTTACAAAGCCTCAGGTATAGAGGACGCCTCTAATCAATGGAAGTCCTTCGCTCTATTTCGCGATTCTCACGGGCTCTAAGTAAGGCGTAAGTACCGGCTCTGGTCAAAGAACGGCTTGGCAGTAATGTCGCATTAAGCCTACCCATTTATCTCTTCGGGCGTTATTACCTCTTGTATCTGACATTTACTTTCCACCGGCGTCAAAAGAAGAAAGATCAGTCTTTCCTTTCCTTCCAGAGTCTTTTCCAGGGTTTTATTTGATTTGATTCGTCATTCGTATTTCCAGAGTTTTATTTGGTTTGATTCGTCATTCGTATAGCCTGTTTAACACTAACATTCATCGGGAAATCGTTAAAGAGTTTTAGTTTTAACTCAAAAAAAATGTCAATATTAGCTAAGTCACTGCGTTATTTAAGGGGTCGGAATTTCATTCACGACACTTATAAGACATGGTAAGTGAACCATTTCTCATTTACTGTGTAATATCGTCTGTTTCTTTGTAATTCTGTCTGTAGATTATTTTAGGATCTAATAAAAGAGGTGATAAGAGCAAATAAAAAATTCTTATGATAACTCAACATAAATGTCAGAGTAGACTACTACAGCAAAAATGTGTCCATTTTAAAGTCAGAAAATTTAGCGATGATGACATATGTCAGATGATGTGCGATATATGTATAATGTAGAAGACAATGTACTTTTTAGTATTCTAATATATTTTATTCTAGAAACAAAACTATTACCCCAAAAACTTCTGTTCCGGAACTGAAACGATTGAAATGACATATAACTATTTCACAAGATATATTTTCATTGAAAATATCTGTTTGTTACAAAAACGTGGATTAAAATTTAAACTTGCTCGACATATTTTTCAGATCAAAAATGAGACTGAGGCTTATAATTCAAGGTTTACTTCAACCATGTAATCTGTTTTCTAACTTAAATTTTCTGACCTGCACGAAAAATATTCACACTATATAGTTTTTCAATAAGTAGTGTTTGTCTTTCTACTGAGCTGAAGAATAATTCCCTTTCCCTGATTAGGCTGTCAAGCAGCGTTCCATTTCAAGTTCATTTAATTGCTTCGATGATTTCTCGATGAAGAGGCTGGTTTGTTTGCTTTTCCGCCAAGGACTTCTAATTTCACTTGCATAACGCCCCTTCTTTCAGGAAACCGATCTCCCATTCCTTGTTTCATCAAGACCTTTGCTGAATACAGGCACCGGTTTTCCTATCACGTCAGATTCTTATAATACCAAAAAATTTTTTCATTGACTCATTTAGCACTAAAAAAATAAACCTTTTCATTGCAAAACGTTGAGCTTGTGGTTAAATAAATTTTTCCTGTTGATATAAAATTTCTATGGATGGAACCACATTCATATTACTACTTCATAAAAACGAACTTTTTTTGGTTAAATTCCGACCGTTCTCTGTCTCCTCTTAAAAGAAAAAATACAGCAAAATTCCATTTGCAATGCCCCCCCAAAAATACGATAATAATAAATACTTGAGGGACGCATTATCGTTTGCCTGAAGCAAAATCCTAGAAATACATTGTTTTATGTATGAGATATCAAATGTAACAAATGCTGATACATAGAATCAGTAAAGTACTTCAGTTATCATGGTAAAATGAACCAGCGTGATTGTAAATACATCTGCATTTATATTTACTGTGAGCATTAGGAGTAATCAGGCTGAAACGAATATTTTTTTTTATACTAAATCTTGTAGTAAAGAAATACTGTTAATATGTATTTACAAGTCCACATAAACATAAACATTTATACACATACATGCATACATATATATATATATATACATATACACATATATTATATATATATATATATATATATATATATATATATATATATATATATATATATATATATATATAATTATATGTGTGTGTGTGCAAGTTTATACACTTGAAATAAGACAATTTTATAGATATATGCTTGTTACCATAAAAACTTCAAACCAAATAAGAACAAATGATATCTCCTAAACCCCTTCAGGGTAATTCGACCCCAAGTATTAAGGGTTATGGTAAAGTAAAGCTTTATTTGTTCACTATAAAAACAAAATTAAAAGATTTACAGTGAGAAGCATATAGAAAACATATGATTATGCCGAGAAGGTAAGAGGCCATTTTGACCAATACAAATACATATCTTGTTAAAGTGAGCAGCAGACTATTATACGGACAGGCAAATAGTAGACATCTGGTAGACAGATAGATAGAAAGCATTCTAAAAATTGTCTATTGTTTCTTTTTCCATTTTGAAAACTGGAGTGAGATTACTACTCCAATCGCAGCCTATATTTTTATATATTTTCCACTTCAAATTCGTTTTTCGATTCCCATTTTTCCGTTTCCTGTTCAATCCAATTCCAGTTCCAATTTTAGGTTTTCGTAAATTGTATCTATGTATAGATATATTCGCTCTCTCTAGTTGAACGTGCTAGACTGTTAGGTTTTAACAAACGAATATAGGCTTACCCGCGCAAATAGACACCCAAAGACACACACACACAAATATACTATATATATATATATATATATATATATATATATATATCTATATATTTTATACATAATGGGTATGTGTGCATGGCGTGAATGCCCACGATTGTAGTTGGTTACTGTAATTATGAAATCATAATCATAATCTGCTCGCTGTTGTGGGTAAGTCAAGCATTTCAACAAACTTCGGGAGATTACAGGGAATATTTATTGGCGACGAAAATTTTTCATGAATTCGTATAGTATTCATGAAAATTATTAATAACTGGTGCTCTCTGACGACACACTACCATTCTCTCATGCTTGAAGTGTTTTGTGTTCTCTCCCATTGACTTATTTTCTTGATTTTCGATTGGGTAATATTCAGTAGATTCATGTCTTTAATTAGGTAGTTATGGGACAAGGAAAAGTTTATTTGTTTAAGACATCTGTTGCCAGGTATGCGTCTAAAATTTCGGTTGTTGTAATCAAAAACATACTGCAACTCTAGGTCCTTCTTCTGTAAATTTAGTAGTCAAATTTAATATTCTGTTTGTTAATAGTGCTCTTTAATATCCCAAGCTAATACTGACAACCAAACAGATTCTTTACTCAAACAAAAAAAGTCACCGAAGGTTTTCCGCTGCTTTCGACAACCTTACTACATTTGGATGTTTTAGGTATCACATTTCTTAGATACAACTCTTTCTTTCATAAATAAGAAACGAATATATGGTCTACATTTTACTTGAAGCTCACATATAAAAAAAAATGTCCCTTACACCTCCATCTACGCACCAGAGTGGCTCCCCTCAGCCGCTTCTCTGTGTCTAATGTTTCTCAGATAATGAAGATTTAAATGGCAGTGTCGGCCGTCTTGAAGTGGTAGATTACGACTTATCTATAACAAGATATTTGACCCTTTGGCTCTCGTCCAGGAGTTCATCAAGGCTTCCTCCGGAGTTTATTAGTTGGCTGGATCACCCATTTATCTTTCTTGACGAACAGTGAGCGTTCTGGATCTGTCTGGGGTCCTCTTTCTCGTTCTTCTCCTCCTGTGCTCTTTCTCCTCCGTAGTCACAGTTTTACTTGTTTGTCATCCTTTACGTTATATCCTGGTTTTGTTTGCCACAAGAACTCTTCATAAGGTTAATCCTTAGTTTTCATGTTATTTTTTTAAAGATTATTATTTGTGGATTATTTCTCATGAATTTAGTGTGACGTTTTGACGCACATGGCGATGTTAGATGCCCCTGACTACGAGTATGATCCAAGCGATTCAGTGCCTAGGGGTTACAATATTATAATCATTCCAAGTTTCCGGCATAATATTTGGTTTCACTGATAGAATGTAACCACTAATTCCTATATCACTTCAAAAATGATGCGAAAAATAACGTTTAGAACATAAATGTTTTGCAATAACAGTGATAACGATGATAATGACTATTGTTTGAGATTTCTCTTCGTTCCGGATCTCTTCATATTTGATAAATTATTGCCAGTGCGTTTTATTCATCCTTCAGATTACAAGCCTTTATACCGTGACGAAATCTTGTGAAGTTACACTATCATTACGAGATACCTTACAATCCTTTGATTGTAGAAAATTATGGAAGGTGATACCAAGAAGTTCCCGATAGGTTATGAAGATTCTATAGAGAATTATAGGGCTTTGTCCTAAATAACAAACTTTCTCATTTATCAGCTCATATTTTAGAATACATTGTTCTTTTATTCTTTTACCATATACTGCTAGAGATATCCATTTACATTCGTTTATATTTTCTGATTATTTTGCAACCTTGTATTTAGTTATATGATAACTTAGTTTGCTAGGTACTGGGCTCTATGGTATGCTATACGGAATTTTGGGTGCAAAGATATAATAATGATAATAATAGAAGTATTACCAGTAGTAATGGTAATTTTCTAATGCAACCTGAATTGTTAAAACATTCTCGCTAAGATATTTACTTTACTTAGTAAATTATTCCGCTACCTGCACTCACCTACGGAAAAGCAATTGTATGTTGATACATTCTGTACAACGGAATTCCAATAAAAGAACCTGAAAACTAACAATACGCTGCAGAACAATTATCCAAATATATTCAGAGCAGACTAAGTTTAGACCTAAGGAGGTTATCGAAGTGAAATCATTATGAAAAAAAAAATCACAAACAGAATATCCATTCCCTTCAACATGAAAAATTATCTTTAAGGCTAATAAAAGGGTATTTTTGAGAAAAAGAAAGGGGCCATTACTGATTTTAATTAGTACAAAAGAATAATGAGACGGAGAACATTTTACCTTAATGATTCCTTTACGCTTTCTTCTAATAACGAGAGAAAAATAAAACGTTGTGAGATAACTGGTGAAATGTTATGTCTTTTGTTAACAGAATCAGAATCAATAAGTTGGATGTATATCCTTGGAGGTAACGGTATTGAATTTTGTCTTTGTATGTTAGTCTTTCGAAACATTTTTCCTTTTCCTTTTCTCTCTCTCTCAGCCTCGTACCCTAGGTCGTATCGCTTCTAGCTGACAACTGGACGACCCGCGTTCGAATCTCGAACGGAACGAGAAGGAACAAATGTAGCCATCTCTAAAAATCCAGAGTGCCATTGTTGACCTAAGGAGTGAATTAGGTGCCTACTAGTTAGACGACTGTCCGTTCCAGTCGCAGCTACGATGGAGGGACAGAGAGGGTGAAGAAGTGAGAAAACTAGATGCGAGTGTTCGTTGCTTTGTGTAAAATTTAATGTAACCGGTCAAAACAAGAGGGCTTCGACTATGTAATCCTAATGCTACCGGGGTTAACCCATTCATTAGGTATTCATTGCTGGTTCTCTCTCTCTCTCTCTCTCTCTCTCTCTCTCTCTCTCTCTCTCTCTCTCTCTCTGCCTATCTATCCGTCTCGTGCATAATTAAATTTATTTCTCCCGCGAAGGTAATACTCCATTAAAATTCCTCCTCCAGTTTACCCAGTCTGATGCAGAAAGATGGACGTGGCACACAAGGAACGGAAAGTGGAACAGGAATAGTCGGCGTTTTGGGAACGAAGAGAAGAGGAGGCTAGAATATTATGAGGAGAGGAGAAGTGGGGTGACTGGGGTTAAAGAGTAATATACGTCGGCCATTTTCCTTCCGAGGAAGTAGAGTTCGTTGCCAGAATGAGAATATAATAGGTGACCTCACTTAGGCATTAAATAAAATGATTTCTGCTCCGTTTTCATGACTCTCTCGTCTGTGAAATTTCTGTTTCATGACCCTGCCTTATGAATGTTGCACGTGGAGTCTTATAAAAATATATATATATATATATATATATATATATATATATATATATATATATATATATATATGTGTGTGTGTGTGTGTATATATATATGTGTGTGTGTATACATGTATATATATATATATATATATATATATATATATATATATATATATATATATATATATATATATAAAATATATATATATATATAAATATATATATATAATATATATATATATATATATATATATATATATATATATGTGTGTGTGTGTGTGTGTATGTGTGTGCATGCGTTAATAATGTAGACTTCCTATTTTGAAATATCAACTTTGTTATTCTATTTTTGCTAATACAAACAGTGCGCGCTACCTCTGGAAGATGAAGATAGCTTTTTATTTTTCCAAGAAGGTATCATCAAGAAACATGATTTCTATGTCCACGTAAAAAAGACGTTACTGAGTTTTTCATTCTTTAAAGGCAGCTCCTTAGGACGAATAACCTTTTCTGCATCTAAATTCCCCATATTTTGCTACTTTAGAACAAATGGCATTGAAGCAAACAATAGAATGACTAAAAAAAGATAAGTTTACTATTCCCTTTATACCTTATCGTCACGTAATGGCAATAAGAATAGAATTGTTATTCAACATGCAAGCAAACCAGTGGTTATCAACGGCAAACGAAACTGAAAATAGTTGCATGCGCTTTATTTTCATTTTAGACTCCATGAAATATGAATCGCTTTAGGAAATATCCACAATAGCTTTATTGTAATTTTTTTTATAACGCTTAAGAGTTCAAAAACCAAAGGGAAACCTCAAACTACCACCATCGCAACTTATAATTCAGACACCAGGGCAACTACAGGATCAGTTTTTTATTCAAAATTTGAAAAATGTACTTCTCGTTGAATAATCACGACAGACAACTACCCAGTTAATTTAATGTTCATGAAGTAAAAACTGACGTAATTTTTACTATTCTCAAAACATATTAAAAAAATTTATGTGCATTTCCATTTGTACAGAGATTGGAACATTCCCTTTATGTTTCTGTTTATCTAAGGCCACAACAAACGTTGCGAGATTTATGAAACTTGAGCTTCCAAGACAAGCACTGGAGGTCTTCCGGCCATTCAGTGCTTAAGACAATGAAGAGAGGGACCTAGAGTGGTTGGATAGTGAAATTAAGAAACCCAGAAAATAAAGATATAGTATATGGGTCAGAGGGTGAAAATGGAGGAAAAACCCACAGTTGCACAAATAAGTAATGGTTAAAGAGGTTGGGCAGCAAGCTACTCACAAAACATTATAAATTATATATATATATATATATATATATATATATATATATATATATATATATATATGTGTGTGTGTGTGTGTGTGTGTGTGTGTGTGTGTGTGTTTCTGTGGTTTGTGTATGTGTTGATGTGTTTGCGTATTATTTGCTGTGTAACAATTTCTTGAAAACTTAATAAACAGAGCGCGTTGGAAGATAACTGTCTGAAGAAGAACAAAAGTGCACATTTATATGCAAAGAACTCTCTCTCTCTCTCTCTCTCTCTCTCTCTCTCTCTCTCTCTCTCTCTCAAGACATTAGGGTGGTGGATATAAAAGGGGAAACGGAAACATTCAGTGGCTAACTTTTACTCTCTAACCGGAAAACAATTCTCGATAGATAAACGAAGCAATAAAAAGTACAAGATGTGTTTTCAATTGGGTGGGATCACATAACGATGCAAGAATCCTAGAAAAAAATATATCAAATTAAGATCTGCAGGAGACTGGAGTCAGGTAGAGCCAAGATTCTCAAGTTGTGAGAGAAACAGACAGAGAAAACTCACAATCGGAAACTTTAAAGACGAGCATTGCTAAGCGTTGTCGCTTAAAATAAATCCAGCTGCTAACTTATTGACAAGCAGAGCTGGGAATGGTCTCTGGGAGAGAGTCAGAACAAAGACAGACTGACAAAGACAAGAGACAGGGAGTGATTACCTTCTAGTCGACCCGGCTATCATAGCGCAGGTAGAAAGTGAAGTCCTCATTGCACTGAATGGAGTGATTAATTACGAGTAGCAAACAAGAAGTAGAATGTTTGTAAGAATTGCTTACACAAAAGAAAATTCATTATTGACCTGAAACGAGACAGGTGATAGAGAAAAGCTTCTTATTAGTGTTTCTCAAGAATTTGAAAGAGAATTTTAAAAATTTATTCCCTGAGAAAACAGGAAGACAAAAAACCAAAATGAATATCCCTCATGATACATTCTCATATACTTAGAAGATATCTTACATCTTTTGATACGCTAGAAAGATAAAGATTTATTTGATACATTCTAACGAGGGAAGACCATAATAAAACGAAATAGCGTACATGAAAAAGTGAGATGACAACATACCTAGAGCCCTATTTGTGAACTGCCTCTTCTCTCATCGTACCAACATTTGTTACATTTAATCTTAAATACATCTACAAATTATCTGCTATTATTGTAGATTGTCATGGGCGCCCGCACGTAGGGGAAGGGGGGCACTCCCCCCCTGGAATCCTGGGAAAAATTTATATAATATATATATACAGTATATATATATATCTATATATACAGTATATATATAGTATAATGCAAAAAAATCTTATGAAAAAATACCCACGCGGAGCTGCGGAGAAAAGAGAGAGAGAGAGAGAGAGAGAGAGAGAGAGAGAGAGAGAGAGAGAGAAAACGATAAACAAGGAAGTCTTGGTCAGCAGACTCGATCAGCACCGCCTCACGAGAGAGAGAGAGAGAGAGAGAGAGAGAGAGAGAGAGAGAGATTAAAAGTATAAGCATTTCCACGAATGGCAGCTAAGAGGAATCCAAACAAGGAAATCATATGTCAGTTAGATTCTTCTGTCAACAGCTCAGTTGAAGAAAATAGGAAAAAAATATATTTCCTATTCTTTCAGCTATTTTATTTTGCGGAACAAATGATCTGGCTTCACGAGGAGAGGAAGATGGAAAAGGAAATCTACAACAGCTTTTTGAGTTTTTGTATTGAGACTGGTGATACCATGTTGAAACCCCATTTTGAAACTGCTGCTAAAAATGTTCGATACGCATCGCAACGGGCACAAAATGAGCTGATAAGCATATCAGAGGAAGTTCTGAGATATGATCTTGTGACTGCTGCGAATAATTCTGCTAGTTTTTCAGTTTTATCAGATGAAACTTCAGATATTTCTGGGACAAACCAATTATCCACTGGTGGAGAATTTCTTGGATTTACACCACTGACTGACATGAGCTCCTCAGGAATATCAAGCTCCATAATAAATTAGTGTAAAGACTTTGGTCTCAATCTTGACAAACTTTTTGGTCAGGGATATGATGGCTGTTCTGCAATGGTTAGAAAAGGGAATGGCGTTCAAGCCAAAATTCGAAGTGTTTAACTGAAACTTGCTTTTGTTCACTGTTTCTCACATCGGCTCAATCTGGTTGTCAATGATCTCAATACCGTTGCATTAGTCCACAAGAGCATTCGTACCATTACATCAATCGTCACTTTTTTCCATGAAAGCCCAAAAAGAAGGTAAATGGTTCCAAATATTCCCCTCTTGTCATAAACACGCTGGACTAGCAAATATAAGAGCATTAATATTCACCGAGAGTTCTGAAGACATTTACGCTCAGTTAGAGGCATTTTCAACAACGGGAACTGGAACTGGACGACAGACTGCACATCAGTTATTCTGTGCTTCTAGCTCGCCTACTTTTTCATTTTGCCTAATTATAATATCCTTTTATTCAGCTCGTCAAGTAGTTCAACGTGACTTCCCACAGGTACAGGAGCACGAGCACATTCAAAAGTTGTTAAATATAATAAATGTACGCCGCATTAAAGCAGAAGAGCTGGCAGAAAAATTAAACACTGAACTCTCTGTACCAAGGCAATGTGGGAGACAGACTCATCGAAGCAACTGACAAAGAACCTATGTGGAGGAGTATTTCCGGCTGACTGTGTATATTCCATACCTTGATTCCCAAATTAATTCACTGCAAACTCGATTCTCTGAAAACGTCAGTGCACACTTTGAACTTTCTTTACTTCATCCTACAAAAATAGGTAAGATAACGCGTATCAGCTAGACTGAAAAAAATGTCAGCCATCAACCAAGTGTATCAGATTCACAACTTTGAGGCTGATACATTAAGTTGGTACGATTACTGGGCTACATCATCAGGTGACCTAATTAATCAGGAATCAGGAATTCGCTGAATTGTTGCCACGGCTGAGTTATATCCCGCCGTACGCCATGCCTTACTCATTCTTTTGACCTTGCCAATAACTACACGCACAGTGGAAAGGTCCTTCAGTGCACTTCGGCGAGAGAAAACATGGCTGAGATCTACTGTGTCAGATGAACGACTCTGCGGGTTACGCATGCTCAGCGTGCATCGTGATAAAATTAATTTGAACAAAATAGATTTCATGGAAAAGGCAGTTGAAAAGTTTGGTGCCTGGTGACCACAGGAGGTTACAGTTCCTTTTCAAATGAACGGTGACTAACTTAAAAAAAAAAAATTTTATACCACATAACTACATCACTTTGTTTTCCTTCCATTTTACAGTATATTCTTTCATTTTGAGTAAACTAAAGGTATCCTTATTATAACGTATAATATTTGTATGCAGTATATAACTGCGTCATTCTTTCGAGAAATGTTTGATTTCAGTTGAACAGTATATGGAACTATTAAAAAATAAGTCAATGTAACTTTCTGTATTTTTTTTTTCATCGCATCTTGCTTTACTTAAAAGATTAGCATCGCAATTCCACTGTATATAATTATGTGTGTATATATGCATATATATATATATATATATATATATATATATATATATATATATATATATATATATATATATATATATATATATAATGTATATAATTGCTTTACTCATTAAAGAAATACAGGCACTGATACTGTTTTTGGAGTTAACCTGCTAGTTCAAAGGGTCAAAAGTGTTTGCTTGTTACCGGAAATGTGCAGCGGGCGCCCATGTAGATTGTGGAAGAGTCTGCACTCCGAGCACACACACACACACACACACACACACACACACACACACACACACACACACACACACACACATACATATATATATATATATATATATATATATATATATATATATATATATATATATATATATATATATATATATATATATATATGAATGTCTTTTTCCTGTAATACTACAGTGTAATATGAAAATAAGAAGGCCCATAAAACACTATTTAAAACGTTGAAACCATATATTTCGGGCACTTGTTTCTGTGCCCCTGTTCACTGGTAGAATATGGACAGGTGGAAAGTTACAATGGTATATATACAAAAACATGAAGGTGTGGCCTTAGGCCTCCGATGTTAAGGAGGTGGCGTTTCTTAAGAAGGAGGAGATTGACCAAATTCCCTAGTGGTTTTTGGCCTCATTAGCTCCCGTTTGGCGATGGATCTGGCGGTCGCGTTTCTTGGGTCATCTTCTTCAAAAGGGGTCCGAGGATTAAGGTGTCAATGGCGTCCGATTTCCAATGTCCTCCTGACAGGTTCATATTGTTGGTTTGATTGATGATAGCAGATTCCAGCATCTTTCTTTTGTACGGACAGCTACTCTTGAAAACCAACTCCGCCCCACTCCAGTTAATGACATGCCCTGTATTTCTAATATGTAGGAAAATTCCCGAACTCTCCGAAGCGTAACGGACTGATCTTTTGTGCTCTGTTATTCTTTGCGAGAGCGATCTACCTGTCTCGCCTACATAGATGTCATGACAATTACTACACGGTATCTTGTAAACTCCGGCTTCTTCCCTTTTGTTATTTAAGTATACGTTAACGAGCGAACTCCCGATGGATTTGGGATAATGGAAAATGAAAGGATTATTAGAACTGAGTTGCTCGGTGGCCTTTTTGGATGTTTTCATCATATGGAAGCTTTATTTTGTTGTTGAAATCTATTTGTCTGTTGTGAGTGGGACCTCTGTAGTATATTTTATTTGCTTTATTAATAGCCCTCTCGATAATGTGTGGTGGATAGAGCAGTTGCGTTAGGTGTTGGCGGATCGTGTTAAATTCTTGATCCAGGTACTCATTTGAACATATCCTAAGTCCTCTGAGGAATAGGTTGCACCCTACCATGATTTTTACGGAGACGTCGTGGTAGCTTAAGAAATGAATGTAGGAGACAGCGAAGGTGGGTTTTCTATATACTGTAAATGCATACCTGTTCTGTTTTTCTTATGATCAGTACATCTAGGAACGGCAGTTTTCCGTCCTTTTCCCATTCTGTTTTAAATTTTTATGGTCGGAACTAGCGAATTTAGCCTATTAAAAATTCATTAAAGTCCCCCAGCTATTGTCCCAGAAAGTAAAGATATCATCTACGTATCTAAGCCAGATCATATTATGGGGTTTGATAGACGACAAAAGTTCTGTTTCGAAATATTCCATGTACAAGTTTGCTAGAAGGGGTGATAGGGGACTTCCCATGCTACAGCCAAATTTTTGTTTGTAAAAATTACCATTGAAAGAAAACACGTTGTTAGTTACACAGAGGTTGATAAGTTTTAAAGTTTTATCTATGCCAAGAGGAAAATGGTCTTCATATGGTTGTAACTTCCTCTCTAAGAAAAACAACACGTCGGCAATCGGGACTTTAGTAAATAATGAATCGACGTCTAGACTGAGCAGTTTGATGTTGTTTGAGGATGTTTAAACTATTAAATTTTTGTATGAAATCTTCTGCATGTTTGACGTGGGAGGATGAGAAGGTTCCTAGAAAGGGTGATAACAAGTCTGCGAGCCATTTTGATAATTTGTACATGAAAAAGCCCCTGCTAGATATTATGGGGCGTAAAGGAATCCCATCTTTATGTGTTTTTCGGGAGGCCGTAAATATAGGGAGAGAGGGTTGATTACCTTGAATGTCTCTAGTAATTCTATGTCTTTTTATTGCCCCCCTATGGTTCTAGCTGATTTGTTAAACTGAGCAGCAATATTTGTTGTGGGATCTTTCGTTAATTTGTCGTAGGTCTCCGCATCGTTTAGAAGTTCTTGAACTTTATTGATGTATGTCTCCTTGTCTAACAGAACTAGTTTCCCGTCTTTGTCAGATTTTGTGATGATGATATCCCCTTTTTCTTAAGCTAACTAATGCATTTTGGAATCTTTTCGGGAGCGAATTTTTGTTGTTATTTTGCTCCAAGACATTTAGCAAAATGCCTTTGAGACATGCCTCTTTCTTGTCATAGTTGTTTTTTGCAAAATGTTTATCAAAAGCAACTAGGAAATTAAGATTACTCTCAGGACCAGGTTTTAGAGCGAATGAAACTCCAAGATTTAAAACGGTCTGTTCTTCTGCAGTGAGGGGATGGTTAGAGAGATTCAGCACATTATTGGGAAGGCCAAGATTATTCCATACGCTGTTCCTAATCAGTCTTTTTAATTTGTAGCACAAATTTCTGGAGTGGGACTCACTGTTTTCAATAGCACCTGATAGCACAAAATATGAAAGATATCTGTACATACCATCATCCCTGCACATGAGGCGAAGTGACGTGGCTAGCTCACTTATTTTTCTTCTAATCACATAGATGTCTTGGTGTGTGGCCTGTATTCTGTCTTGGAGGAATGTGCGGATGGAGTCCGGAAATGGGTCTGACGCCGATGTCCAACGCGTGAAACCGTACATTTTGGGAGAAACTTGTTCCTGTAGGCATTCTTGTAGAAAATTTCTCTGATTCTTCCTCTTGTGTAGAAATACAGGGCATGTCATTAACTGGAGTGGGGCGGAGTTGGTTTTCAAGAGTAGCTGTCCGTACAAAAGAAAGATGCTGGAATCTGCTATCATCAATCAAACCAACAATATGAACCTGTCAGGAGGACATTGGAAATCGGACGCCATTGACACCTTAATCCTCGGACCCCTTTTGAAGAAGATGACCCAAGAAACGCGACCGCCAGATCCATCGCCAAACGGGAGCTAATGAGGCCAAAAACCACTAGGGAATTTGGTCAATCTCCTTCTTAAGAAACGCCACCTCCTTAACATCGGAGGCCTAAGGCCACACCTTCATGTTTTTGTATATATACCATTGTAACTTTCCACCTGTCCATATTCTACCAGTGAACAGGGGCACAGAAACAAGTGCCCGAAATATATGGTTTCAACGTTTAAATAGTGTTTTATGGGCCTTCTTATTTTCATATATATATATATATATATATATATATATATATATATATATATATATATGTGTGTGTGTGTGTGTGTGTGTACATATATATATATATATACATATATATTAAAAATTCAGGAATGGTATTACAAGGGCACGTAAAAAAATAAATATCAGAATGTGGACAAACCTTTAAATACTGTGGCTTAAAGAAAAATAAGATATATGAATATAAAGAAAAATTTCTTTCAGAAAAACTTCAAAGGAGCAAAAGGTTCCCACAAAAAAAAAAAAAAAAAAAAACTCATAAAAGAGAAAAATTTTAGGCCTATTCTGGTGCACACAACAGTGATGAACATCTAACGATATATTACGAGTAAAAAAAAAAAAAAAAAAAAACAAAATAGCATCTTGGGCCCGCTTATTTCATTTCTCTTGAAGTATAATTACGAAGGTTGTAGTTAACGCATACGTAGAATACCGGCCTGAGTAATATTTATTCGCATTTTCTTTGGTACCAAGAATGCTATAAAAAAAAACATTATACGTTTGTGAAAGCTTGGGTTTTTATTTCTCTTTTAGTCCACGTGTACAGTTAAGATCATATTAAATTGCCACGTAATAAAATACAGACTTGAATTTTTATTCGCCTGATCATATGAAGTCACAAGAATCAAAATTGGATTATA
>NC_089767.1:28774508-28802008 GCF_040412425.1 Macrobrachium rosenbergii
ATGATTTATTTACCTAAATTTTACTCAGTTTTTCTTTTGTTCTTGTAGGAATATCATAGATTTCCAAACCAGCAGCAATTGTATAATGATTGTGATAGTTCATTTGCAGTTTTTTTTAGATAAAATTTTATCAAAGTCCGTTGCATTAGTCAATCCAAGGAAATACCAAGATACCTATTAATCGCTTTGTAGCTTTAAGTAGTAAGGTTAACGTCGGTTCTTACGCATTCAATTTTATCGTTGCTTTTTATTTTATTTTATTTTTTATTTTCTTTGTATAGGGGAAAGGGGTTGTTTTCCTGAGTATCTGCAGTAACCTTCTATTTAATAAATTAAAAGTTAGCCTGAGTTCTCTCAATAGGATTCGTTTCTCACCTCATGAGCTTTTATTTTAACAATGTTCATACCCTTTCATTCTTCCCAAACGTTTGTCCTTTAGTCTAATAAAACTTTGGGATTAGAACTTCTGCGATTAACTTACTTCACAAAGGACAAGTTTTCTTTTGTTTCCTTAGTTAATATCACACAGTTAGTATTTCTGTCTTATATTATATTCGTAAAATTAGCTGAAATACCTTCCAAGGTGTCTAATAATCTCATTTCGCAAATTTCGACCTGCTGACGCCACTCCTTACAGTCCGGCTGAATTTTCTGTGAGAACCAGTAACTTGATAGGGGTCGAAGGAAAACCCCATTTAGGGTAAACTGGTTTACCGACGGTTAGCTTGGGTCAGTTAATGGAAAGCTACTTCGTTAGGTACGTTAAGTAACACGGCGTACCCCCATTAAACGTAGCAGCCTCCCGTTTTCTCCCTTTTGCAGAATTATCCAGAGTTCCCCACAAATGCAGACGCTCCATCCCTATCTCACTTTCGGCGAGTGTATTTTCGATCTCTGTCTCCCCTTCCGTTTCCCACCGAGCCATCCTGTTTTCATCTCCTCGACAGCAGAAATGCAATCAGCTTCTCATCCCATTTGGGCCGAACTTGGTAACTTGGCAAGCCATCTCCGTTCTGATAACACGCTGTATTGGCCGGTCGATCAGTGGGACAGTGAGAAGGCGAGAATATTCAGGATCTTATTTCCACCCTTCGCAATATAGGACGGATGTGCTGCTGTCACCTTCAGTGTTTGCCCAAAAGGGTTTCTTCAGAAAGCAGCCAGGAATTTCATCTCCATTTGCAACAATGTATTTTAGTTTAAAGTAATTTATGAATATATATTTCCTGTAGGACTCCCATATTATGCATAAATGAAATTTAATAAGAATGAAGTCAGTGTTTAGAAATCAGTCTTGTATACCTTGAATATACTTAGAGACTTGTCTTATATACCTTGCATCTAATTTTCCTAGAAAGGGTACTTATCTCAATTGTGACCACTGACATAAAAAAAATATCTTATATTTCGTGATATGACAGTAATGACAACCGTCATTTTATTTTCTAAAGCTATTTAGCAATTACTGATTTGGCTTTCACATATAATTTATCTTTTCTAGGTTTTGATCATGTTGTACATGGCTTGACAAGTGATCTTCGAGATTTTGGTATCATGAATTTTATCGTAATAAAAGTCCTATGTTTGTTTTAATATAGAGCACATTGCGGACCGTATGGAGGGACATTACGGACCATATGGAGGGACATTACGGGTCGTACTGAGGGACGTTTCACACCTCGTGAAGGGACATTACGGCCCGTATGGAGGGACAGTACGGACCGTATGGAGGGACATTACGGACCATACGGGCCGTATTGAGGGACGTTTCACACCTTATGGAGGGACATTACGGCCCATATGGAGGGACAGTATGGACCGTATGGAGGGATATTACGGACCATACGGGCCATATGGAGGGACATTACGGGCCGTATTGAGGGACGTTTCACACCTTATGGAGGGACATTACGGGCCATATGGAGGGACAGTACGGACCGTATGGAGGGACATTACGGACCATACGGGCCATATGGAGGGACATTACGGGCCGTATTGAGGGACGTTTCACACCTTATGGAGGGACATTATGGCCCGTATGGAGGGACTGTACGGACTGTATGGAGGGACATTACGGACCATACGGGCCATATGGAGGGACATTACGGGCCGTATTGAGGGACGTTTCACACCTTATGGAGGGACATTTCGGCCCGTATGGAGGGACAGTACGGACCGTATGGAGGGACATTACGGACCATACGGGCCATACGGAGGGACATTACGGGCCGTATTGAGGGACGTTTCACACCTTATGGAGGGACATTACGGCCCGTATGGAGGGACAGTACGGATCGTATGGGGGTACATTACGGGCCGTATGGAGGGACAGTACAGGCCGTATGGGGGGGACATTACAGGCCGTATGGAGGGACGTTACGGGCCGTATGAGATGGTATTACGGGCCCTGTCCGTGGATATAGATTATCTTCGCCTTTATTTAAGAGCAAGTTAAATGATTAACATTCCTTGTTTTACAGCATTTTTAAAATGTGTACAGAAAGAGCTCGAGAGTCCGATTTATGTTTATTGTAATTCTGGACACATTTCCTGAGCAGTACACGAAACGATGACAAAAACGGAATGGAGATGACACAGACATACACACACAAACACACACACACATATATATATATATATATATATATATATATATATATATATATATATATATATATATATATATATATATATATATATATATATATATATATATTATATATATATATATATATAATTTATTATTATCCTTTATTTATCAATTAATTATCTTTCTCAACCCGTCAGTTAGCCCAACTGTTGTTCTCTACAATTTCCTCTTTTCATGGGTCTCTCCAGAAAGTACATTTAATTAGTACAGTTAATTATTTGTGGTGCTATAGCCGTAAGTAATTACTTCCCTTGGGAATTACAAAGCATTAAATGGACTAATTTTGAGTAAGTTCTACACACACAGAGAGAGAGAGAGAGAGAGAGAGAGAGAGAGAGAGAGAGAGAGAGAGAGAGAGATGCTCTTCAGAAGAAACACTGTTCTGCGCCGCTCAGTTAATTAAAAATTGCAGCGTGCCACTGTATATAAAACTAATAAAAGTACGTACAACTGGCAGAGTTTGCTAATCTAGAAAGTCACGACAGAAATTATTTATGGTAACATTGCAAAATAAAACTATAACCATGATAGTAGACGTAAATAATCACAGTCTATTTATGGCTTTTCCGTCTTGTCCTTATTCCGACGGGATTTGTCTCAGTCATATTGGAGATGTGCGGTGGGAATTGTTGAGGATACTAACGAAAACTTTCCTTTAGGGATTTGAAATAACGAGTACCGAAGCTGTGGACCATCGCTTAGTCAAGTATTCTGCGAGGGGAAATAAAAGGTAACCGGTTGAAATCTATCCCAAGGCGATATTATCTTCATATGAGGAAAAAAAAAGTTAAGTATATCTTAGTTTAACCAGACCACTGAGCTGATTAACAGCTCTCCTAGGGCTGGCCCGAAGGATTAGATTTATTTTACGTGGCTAAGAACCAACTGGTTACCTAGCAACGGGACCTACAGCTTATTGTGGGATCCGAACCACATTATGAGGAATATGTAAAAGTTATGATAAATATTAGCTGGAGGTACGAATGAGAGAATAATGTCATAAGAATATGAAGAATTAAAAAATAACCATAGTAGCACGAGTCTTGAAATGGAGAAACAAATCCCTTACTATGTGCATGTACACTTCAAAATAAATCTGTACAGAAGATTTTCGGGAAACTGTTCGAAAACAAGAGGTGAAACGACCATCACATGGAAACAGCCGTTCCAACCGTCCCAGCAAAGAAAACAACTGAACGAGGTGGAAAAGACCCTTACATTGAAAAGAGGAATCGAACAGTTTCCCAAAAGCTTTCTGTACAGATTTATCTTTAAATATATGCATACTTACATAACTGTGGATTTGTTTCTCCGATAGAAAGATTTGTTAGAAATATGTTTGTTATCAAAAGAGTATAAAGTACATCTGAAAATATTAGGAAAGCGTGCGTGAAACCGAGGAATATCAACGGCATCAGCACTATTTGACAATTGGAAACCTTTCCCCTGTGACCTACAGTTCACTTTAAATCTTTTCTCAAAACCTCAAGCCTCTCATTCAGTAGTTTTGCTCGATAGAGTATATCTTTTTTATGGGGTGATGGTTGTGGCGGGGCGGGATGTCTTCTTCCTTGTCATATGAAACTTAAAATATAATTTTCCAGTCATGGTCATCGGTCACCTAATGTGCCGAGACTATTCAAGGCTTATGTATGGAAATCAATAAAAGTTACAATATGTATAAATACAAAATAATCCCTACGTGGATGTGTAGGAAAATGGGAAAGTACAAACTGAAATAAAATGGTGTTTTAAAACATGAACAAGTCCAAGGCCAATGCAAAATAAAACTGAGAAATGTTTATGAAAAAATTGGTTGTGATGTAATATAAAGAACAGGACAGACTCAAACCTTAATTTCCCTGTTCTGGTAGACGGATGTTTTATCCCTCTCGCTTGATTCAGCGCCATTATTAAAGGAAAAAATAAATTCTATTTTGTTCGAGGTTTTATGTTATTCCCTGAGGTGTCAGGATGAGGAGTACCTTGCCCCTCTTTTCTGTTTCTTTGTTTTTCAGCAATTGTCTTTCTACATATTCTGTATTCTTATCATCATTTACATGTTATTTCTTTGAATTTAAATAATCGAGCAGCTTGAGACATAATTTGTGTATTAAAAATTTTCAAGTTTTATCCCCAAAAAGTATGACTTTATGACGCAATATCACTCAAAATTTTCAAATATATTTAATTTATTCACTCGTGGCCTCCCTCCCTACGAAACCTTTCAGTACACCTCGACTTAATAAATCTTCAACAGCTCGCTTTTGAAAGTCTTCCAAGGCATCCTCATTGTTTTGTTTGTAACAAGTAACGAGGAAATTGTACTGTACTTCATTTCCGGACGAAGGTCTCTCTCCTGTCAATATTGCTTTGTTGGGAATAATGCGTACATAACATGAGATGGAAAGGGCTCATTATGAGCCCGAGTGGGGCATCTTCGAAAGTCTTGTTGATGCTTATCAGCCATTTCAAGGATTTCCAAGAGAGAGAGAGAGAGAGAGAGAGAGAGAGAGAGAGAGAGAGAGAGAGAGAAGAGAGAGAGAGAAAGAACTGGTTTCTGTGCTGGTGACAAGTCTAGCATGAAAAACTCCTTTCATGAGTCTCACGGCCCTTCTACCACGCAGTTCTTTTTCGAAGATTCAGCTGAGAAAAGAAAAATAAACTCAAAGGAAAGAAAGAAAAGACTCAACATTACCACATAGGCCGGTTCTTAGCGAGACCTGTGAGAAGCAAATTATTTTAGGAGTATGGCACACAATAGTATATTTGTAAATATGATAAATTCGCGTAATTCATCAATATTACTTAGTGATGTTTTTGGTATTGTTTTACTTAACTTCATAACTCAGGACGTTAATTACCAATATGCCATCTCAGTTAATATTTGTTTTCTTCATTTTCCACTGAAGGACGTAGGGGCCATTAGCCTAAAAAATAATGTTGTTTATTAGGTGAATGAAAACCTAAAGAAGACGGTCTTTTGGTACACGTGGTCTACAAGCCTTTTGTAATTATGCCAATGGCAGAGTGTAACTGTTGAAAGATTTATTCAGAGACAAAATTCCTATTTATTTCTATTTCTTCCATTTCTTGTATTCTTCGTGCACTTGATATAAGTTTCAATATTACCGCTAGCAACACTGGATTAGACTTCTAATTATTTTGGCTAAAATTAAGAATTATATCATCCTTATGTTTTTCCTTGTCAGCTGATTCTGTTGTCTGCGTGTTTTTTTATAATTAATAAAAATAGAATCAATTTCATTTTATCTAGTATGACTGTGGATTAAGGTGAACTGTAGTGATCTTCAACAGCAGCGGTACTAAAAGTAGACTACTCGAGGTCTGCAACTCTGTGCATTTTTGGTTAATAATGTTTTAAGGAATCTCTGGATTCATTTATTAAAGTACAAAGCTCGTGATTTCCTCGGCCTATTCATGTCCTTTTTTTATTGACATAAACATCTTGATGAATGTAAGGGTTGAAGTTCACTCCTGTTTATATTCATGTCAAATGACAACTTCATTTTGTGAGAAAAGTAAGAACCGACTGGTATTTTAAATATGATATTGCGAAGAATATTACATAGTAGACTTGTTCTGTGCAACGTGCGTATGTTATTTCAAGCAAGGGACTCAAATAATTTTATTTTGCATCGAAACAACTCATAGGTGAAAAATGAATTTAGTTGTGGAGCAAATAATTTCGCATCGAAACAACTCATAGGTAAAAAATAAATTTCGTTATGGAACAAATAGATTTGATGTAAATTATACGTAAAGTTCCTTTTAATTGCAATTTCAGCCAACGTGACATATCATTATTAGTAGCAGTGGAAGTAGCTGTAGTAAAAATTTTATTATAAAAATAATTACATATAAAGTAACTTTTAACTGCAACTTCAGTTGACGTGAAATGGTATTTTTAATGGCAACAGCATTAGTTGTTGTAAAAGGCATTTAAAAAAAAGAGAGAGAGAGAAAAAAAAAAAACAAACTTCAGCGAAACCTTCTCTCGCATTCATTCCATTTCTCGCGAAATACTGAGTGGGATCAAATTTTCTCCCAGGAATGGATTTTTTCAAGGCCACTGACTCTCACATCCAGTCGTATTCTTCATTTCCCCTGACGGATGGAAGTCTCTTTTAAATGATCTTTTCTGCCTTTTATCATCCTTTTCACACCTTGGAATAACACTGCCTCCACACGTTTCTACTCCAGAGAGCTCCCGGAATACTCCAGAAAGCTCTTGGAATGGCGGAGAGAGAGAGAGAGAGAGAGAGAGAGAGAGAGAGAGAGAGAGAGAGAGAGAGAGTTTCAAATTATCTTATCTGCCTTTTCACACCGTGGAATAGCACTCGCCTCCACACGTTTCTACTCCAGAAAGCTCTTGGAATGGAGAGAGAGAGAGAGAGAGAGAGAGAGAGAGAGAGAGAGAGAGAGAGAGAGAGAGAGAGACCTTACCTTACCTTACAGACCTTACAGTTCGTTCGGGTTGCCCCAGGTCCCTCAGTGTGAGGCACCTTTGATTTCTACCAGAGAATTGCTAACGCATCTTCCGGTATATTTTGCTTCTTCCAGTCTTGGATGGTCTGGGATGCATCTTAGATATTTGTCGAGCTTATTCTTAAACACATCTACGCTCACTCCTGTTATGTTCCTCAGATGAGCTGGTAGCGCACTGAATAGACGCTGCATTATCGATGCTTGTGCGTGGTGGATTAATGTCCTGTGTGCTTTCCTTAGTGTTCCTGGTATAGTTTTTGGCACTATTAATCTACCTCTGCTTGTTCTTTTTGATATTTTTAGCTCCATGATGTTTTCGGTAATTCCTTCTATCTGTTTCCATGCTTGGATTACCATGTAGCGTTCTCTTCTCCTTTCAAGACTATATAAATTTAAGAATTGTAGTCTTTCCCAGTAGTCAAGGTCCTTAACTTCTTCTATTCTAGCTGTAAATGACCTTTGTACACTCTCTATTTGTGCAATATCCTTTTGGTAGTGTGGGTACCATATTATATTGCAGTATTCAAGTGGACTACGTACGTACGTTTTATAAAGCATGATCATGTGTTCAGCTTTTCTTGTTTTGAAGTGCCGGAACAACATTCCCATTTTTGCTTTGCACTTTGCCAATAGAATTGCTATTTGATCATTGCATAACATATTCCTATTCAACATCACACCAAGGTCTTTATCTGCTTCCTTGTTTGTGATTGTTTCATTATTAGGTCCTTTATATGCATATAGCATTCCTACTTTATCACCATAGTTCATTGATTCAAATTTATCAGAGTTAAATACCATCCTATTTATCTCTGCCCATTTATATATTTTGTTTAGGTCTCTTTGTAGCGAGTTCCTATCTTCATCACAAGCAATTTCTCTACTTATTCTTGTGTCATCTGCAAAACTTCTTACTACTGAGTCCTTAACATTACTGTCTATGTCTGCAATCATAATCACAAACAGCAATGCAGCTAACACCGTACCTTGTGGTACACCGGATATTACCGTAGCTTCATCCGATTTCTCATCGTTTGCAATCACTATCTGTTTTCTGTTTTGCAAAAATTCTTTTATCCATCTTCCTACTTTGTCAACAATGTTATGCTTTCTAATTTTTTTCGCTAATATATTATGATCTACCTTGTCAAAAGCTTTTGCAAAGTCTAGATAAACCACATCTTTTTCATTTATCATATTTTTATATATGCTTTCATGGTGGACTAACAGTTGGGTTTGTGTACTTTTTCCAGGTACAAAACCATGTTGTCCTATATTGAACAATCTATTTTTCATTAAATGTTTCATTATATTTTTTTTCATTACCCTTTCATAAACTTTCATAATATAAGATGTCAGACTCACAGGCCTATAATTACTTGCCTCTAGTCTTGAACCACTTTTGAAAGTAGGAGTATGCATGCTAATTTATGCTCATCATAAATCTTGCCTGTATCTATACTTTGTCTTAATAATATTGCTAGTGGCTTTGCGATTGAATGAACCACTTTCTTTAACAATATGGCAGGTACGCCATCTGGTCCTGCTGCTGATCCATTTTTAATTTCATTAATAGCCTGCACAATATCGGCCTCTGTAATATCTATATCCGATAAGTATTCAATATTTTCATCTCTTATTTCTGTATCATTATCTTCATTGTCAATTCTAGGTGTAAATTCACTCTTATATCTTTCTGCTAATATGTTACATATTTCCTTTTTTCATTCGTTAATCGCCCTTCAATTCTTAGAGGGCCTATTTCTACTCTTATTTTATTCATCTTTTTGCATATGAATAAAAATTTTAGGGTTCTGCTTGATATTTTGTAGGGTCTTTTCTTCTAGGTTCCATTTTTCATTTTCTTTTGATTGTATAATCTTCTGTTCTGCATTTTCTATCTTACTTTTTAGTTCCATCACTTTCCATGCATTCTTTTCTTTTGCAAGACCTTTTTTCCTCTTTCTAATTTTTTGGAACAAGATCCTTCTGTCTCTTGGAATTCGTGACTGATGTTTACGAGAGAGAGAGAGAGAGAGAGAGAGAGAGAGAGAGAGAGAGAGAGAGAGAGAGAGAGAGAGAGAGAGAGAGAGAGAGAGAGTTTTAAATGATCTTTTCTGCCTTTTATCATCCTTCTCACACCTTGGAATAACACTCACCTCCACACGTTTCTATTCCAGCGAAATCTTGGATTGGAGAGAGAGAGAGAGAGAGAGAGAGAGAGAGAGAGAGAGAGAGAGAGAGAGAGAGAGAGAGACGGGGGTGTATTTTATTTTATTGCCCAGGAAGTTTAGCATTGCATATATATTGGCAGGTCATCTTCAACCTCTCCGACAACGAAATCCTTGTGAGGAAGACGGGGGGGTGGGGGGGAGGGGCGGAAATAGCAGGGAGAGAAAATGAAGATTAAAAGGAAAAGCAGCGAGTTCATATACAACGGTAAAACGACTCTGATTTGTTTTTTATATTTATTATGAGTATTTATTTTCTTCTGTTTTGTTTTTTATATTTATTATGAGTATTTCTTTTCTTATAAGTCTTTTTAATACAACTATTTGAATTGCAGTGACTGGAAAGCAAAATGATGTAATAACTGATGCTCACCATCGAATGTATTTTACTTGTCCTTTTTAACTGTTGTTTGAAGATCGTTTATGACTGTGTGGATGTTTCTGTTGGCTAGAAATGGTAAATGGAGTTTTACCGTCGAGTTTTTGATTTTATGTCTTTGGTTGAATTTCTGCTTGAATACAAAACAAAATCGTGGTTACAGTTTTAACGTGTCTTCTTTCCAGAAGTCTACATTTTCTGTACTCCTATCTATATTCTTGCCATGAAAAAAAAATGAACACTGACATTATTTTATAATTGAATGGAATCGCTAATTTTGGAATGACAGGAGATTAAAGTGAGCTTCGTATACAGCTGCACTTCCAGTTGTTCCTGGTTAAGTATAGGGTAAAATTCCCAAGACTTCCAGATCCCTCTACCTACCTTTCAACTCAAATGAATCATATATCCAGTGGTATAGGAAGGAAAATAAGTAATTTATAAAATGGTGATGCATAAGTGTCCCTTTGTGTATACTGACCCGCGGATCAAACGGCTGGATAATTTGATCCGTATTATTTGCCACAGCAGAATCAACAATTCCCGGTAAAATATATGTACACAATTAAGAACGATTTTAAAAACGCCTTTCCAGCTAGCTTCAGCATCCCTCCGAGAACTGCTTAAAAATTCTACGGGCTTCCGAGCGCTTGCACATCGTATTCATAATACAGCATCTGAATAAAAAAGAAAAATTCTGAAGGAGTCTAATGCATTCGATGCAAATGCGCTAAGATTCGGATGTATTTAAAGTCATATAAAAGATTCATTTCATAAAACTTCTGATACTTCTGTAAAACTGCCAGGGCATACAAACATGTGTTAAATTTAAATTTTGAGCCAGAGAATATTTTTACGTGTTTACTGCTTATTTGATGTGCATAAAATTTTCTGTTACTGAGCAAAAAGATTCCGTGAATCAAACTGTAATCACTCTCCCCAATTTGTTTTTCCATTTTATTTTCAGGCTTTTTCTTTTTCCTGGTTTTTTCATTTTAGTTTTAGGAAGATTCAAATGAAAAATACTGGTTACGATGCAAAGAATGCGTAATTGCTTCGATTCTTTAAAACAGTTTTTAATCTGAGCTTTTGCGCTAAACGATTTTCGTTGCGAGAAAAACGGAATCAATTGTTATCCGATTTTATATTATCCCAGAGAGACCATTTGTGGATTTTCACCTTTGTCTACGCTTAGAATTTGTTTCTGCTCGTTTCTTCCTTAAAAATGATTGCTGGGTGACTGAGCGTTCCTCTGGCCGACCCAGTAATAACTTACATTTGCTAGGAATTAAAAATGAATATTCAGGTCCCTTTTGTGTACAAGAAAATATACATACACACATACATACATATATGTATTTGTGTAATTATGTATATTTTTGTACACACAAAAGGGGACTTGAATTGGCAGCCTTAATTCCTAGTAAATGTAGTCTATATATATATATATATATATATATATATATATATATATATATATATATATATATATATATATATATATATATATATATATATATACTGTATATATACTGTATATATGTATATACACTACACTTTCTAGGATTAAAGCTGGAAAATTCAGGTACCTTTTGTGTTCAGGAAAATATACATACACACACATAAGTATGTATATATAAGTATGTTATGTATATTTTTATACACAAATGGGAACTTGATTTTTTCAGCCATAATTCTAACAAATGTATATATATATATATATATATATATATATATATATATATATATATATATATATATATATATATATATATTTGTGTAGGAATTACAGCTGAAAATTCAGGTACATTTTTTGTGTGTAATTAAAGCTGAAAATGTACATAATTACACACACATACATGTATGTGTGTAAGTATGTATATTTTTACACACAAAAAGGGACTTGAATTTTCAGCTCTAATTCTAGTAAATGTAGTGTGTGTGTATATATATACATA
Organism: Macrobrachium rosenbergii; assembly: GCF_040412425.1. NCBI lineage: Eukaryota > Metazoa > Arthropoda > Malacostraca > Decapoda > Palaemonidae > Macrobrachium > Macrobrachium rosenbergii. The sequence goes on from NC_089767.1 coordinate 28,786,236, forward strand.
TATATATATATATATATATATATATATATATATATATATATATATATATATACTATATTTATATATATATTATACTGATATAAGTATATATATATACAAACAGTATACATATGCACATATACACTACATTTGCTAGGAATTAGGACTGAAAATTCAAGTCACCTTTTGTGTGTACAAAAATATACATACTTACACACATGCATTCTTATATATATATATATATATATATATATATATATATATATATATATATATATATATATATATATATATATATATATTTGTGTGTGTGTGTATATGCGCATTGCGCGTTTGTGCACATATACTGTATGTATGTACGTATCACACTCTGATATTAGTATCATTAGCCTCTGCCTGATTTTAAACAAGAACAGAGATCGGAGATTTCTGTATAATTCTTCAGAAAAGTCTTTGACTGTAACCTTTCATCGTCTTCTTTGGTTCCCGTTAGAGAAAAGTTTTTATTGTTCTTTAGTTTTTCTCAACAAAAGCTTAAAGGAGAACTTTTTTATGGAGTTGAGTTTTTGTTCGTACAATCTATTTTTCTCTTCTTGGAAGAAGGATTTTATAGTTTTTATCGAATTCTCCCTCTGGGTTTTGAGGTAAGATTTTTTCTACAGCATTTTTTTCCCTTTCAGCGTCTGTTCTTGGTATTTTACGGTTCGTTTTGTAAGTAAGGCTTTTATGCCAAAACGCTTTGGCATTGGTAAACGTCTTAAGAGTTATTTTTTTTTTAGCCCCACGTGCCTACTTTTAACGAAGAAAAGGGAGAGACGAAGGAAAAATCGATTCAGAATTCTTCGTCTTTGTTTGCTGCTTCCTGACAGTAAGTGCTGACGTTTTTCGCGCTTTTGTGTCGCCTTGGGTGTGCTTTGCTTTCATGTGAAGTTTTAAGGAAAAGTATCTTTAAGACGAAGACATGGAGAACACTCAGTATAATAATAATAATAATAATAATAATAATAATAATAATAATAATAATAATAATAATAATAATGGTGATGATGTTGATTAACACCTTGTAGTATAATAATAATAATAATAATAATAATAATAATAATAATAATAATAATAATAATAATAATAAAACGATGATGATGATGCTCGTCAGGATGATCATTTTGATAAAGGCTAATAAAGAAAAAAGCAAATGATGAGTGGTGGATGGCAAGAAAGCAATCATGGTGGTGCTTTAGCCTCCATATGTGACAATTTAACTCTGATGTTTCGAATTTGTGTAATTAGCACACTGTCATTAGGAAGGGAATTTTATATCTTTTTCTGCGTACGTTGCAAATCACGTAAAAAGAAGAGAGAGAGAGAGAGAGAGAGAGAGAGAGAGAGAGAGAGAGAGAGAGAGAGGAGAGAGAGAGAGAGAGAGAATGTCCCGGCATGAGATATGATAATAACTATTGAAGTAACGTTCAAATAGGATTACGCGCAAGAATAAAGTTTTCTATATGGTTCTCCTAAAGCATCAGGACTCTATCTGCATTGTTTTCATAAATTTAAGCTTCCCATAAACAGGAATCACGGATAAATATGCAATGCTGCAAGGGATAGCTTTGTAAAGGCTTAGCCATGGCTATTGCTCTTTGTGTCACTGTAAACAGCTTTTGCAATTGCCAATAGAACCGGAACAGTAGTGATTTATGATGACGAGACATTGTTAAATGTAGGAGTGAAACCTTGATTACATACAAGAATAGAAAATGAAGTGCAGTGATAAACTATAACATGAGATCCAAAATGTCATTCACATACTTACAGTATGTTTAATTCTGTGACTTCAAATTGGTAATCTTACACCTGCAAATATACATATTACTTCACGTTTCAAGATACGGAATTTCTAAAATTTTCTGTTCTGAGCTGGGATTAAAAATTTGTGTGAGATTTTTATTTATTTTCCTGTATAGCATTTCAATTTTCTTTGTTTAAGAAATAATATACATGTTTCTTTTTTTATATTTATTACATCCAGCCTCCTGTAGCTTCCCTTCTTTGATGAAGAAAATGAAATTAATTACAGAGGAAATATGGCAATTTTTCCTTGGACGTTGTTGTTAGGTGAACAAAGTATAATCTTATATCAATAAAGAAACCAATATTTTCGCATTTCTCTTTATCAGTTATCCTTATCCTTGTTCATTTATTATCTTTGTCTTCTGTAGCCCTGAACATGGTAAGGAGACTCGGTTGTCCATCCCTCGAACGTTCGTTAAAACTAACGAAAATTATATTTGACCTTGTGTTCAAATTGTTCAAGTAACCGAATTAAACTCAGTTTATTTTGAGTATCGAGCACAGTATTTGTTTCATTTGACAGTCTTCGACATCATCCATGCAAAATTTCGATATTCTGCTCATTTAATGATTGTGTCCCATATATATACACACACGTATATATAGATATAGGTGTGTGTGTATATGTATGTTTATACATTTTATATATATATATATATATATATATATATATATATATATATATATATATATACACATACAGTATATATGTATATATATAATATATATGTGTATATGTACATATATACATTATCTATAAACATATATACACTATATATATATATATATATATATATATATATATATATATATATATATAATTATATATATATATATGAATTTTTATCAAATATACCGTGACTTTTCTATATTCAAAAATATTAAGGCAAAGATATAATTTAATATCCAGATCAGTATACATCTGGGATAACTTACACCCATGGGAAGTTATAACTGATAAGTCCCTCGTTAGCGCTGGGTTTCGAACTGCTGTCTACTTTAGAAACAACGATATACAGTGACTTTGGCCACCGAGCCGTTAGTGTGTAATTGTGTGTGTGTACCTATTAATGATTAGGGATGATCCATTATCATTATTCATTATCCTGAAATATCTCTATAGATAAGACCAGGCCCTCCAAACAACCTCTTGCCAAGATTTCTCCATTTTCTTTGTCCTACGTCCCCTGTCTTAAGGACAATAACCATTTTTGAAGTCCGTCCATCCTTATCCTCTATTCCGAGGAGGAGGAAAGACAACGTAGACAATTAGTAGAGTGAGAACATTTCTCACTTAGACGAAACGGAAGAAGAATCTTGAAGATTTACTTCTTCATTTATATTCGGGCGAATTAATGTGACTGACGCTACGGTTTCACGATGGCATACCCATCAAAACTTTCCTGAATCTAATTTCACAGAAAACGGAAGCGATGGAGGTTAGTTTTGTTATAATTCTTTTTACGACTGGGAGGAAACTAATCTACAAATGGATTGGAACCAATAAAATTGGGAATTTCAGTTTTACTGTTTTATGGCGTCCTCTAAATCTGAGCAGTGATTCAACTTCTTAGCGAAATTAGCGAGGGATATGCGAAGTGGAAAATTTGAAATATATGACTGAAGTGATAACTAAGAATTTTTCTCTCCGTGAGGAAATGTTCGAGAGTTTGCTTAACTTTCTTCTTAAATATTATAAAAGGAAGAGGCATAATTCCTGCTTAGGTGATCGCGTGATACAATCTGGACATGACAAAAATATCAGATAAAGAAGAACCAACAGAAAAAATGGGCGCATCTTTCATTCACAACCGCCAATGGAATAAAGTATTCTGTAACAAATTTTATTCTGTAACAAATTTTTACGTAATTCCCCCGTTCCGGAAATACGCACGATCCGAAAAAATGAATAAATATATTGGTATAAAACAATACCTAGACCGAACGCTATACGCGATTCATTGAAAAATATATGTCAGGTTCTAACCATCAATCGTTCGCAATGGAAAATAAATATGAAATAATAATAGCTACAAAACCTCATAAAACCTAAATGAAAAACACGAAAAAATAACGGGCTAGTAAACATGATTTGTATATATATTCAAAATAAATGTTCCAAATTTGTAACGGTAATCGTCTGGTCACAACAATAAATACTTGGTATAAAAAAAGTGGAAATAATTGGGAAAGAAATTAAATAAGCAAGCAATGCCGAGGGAAAGTTACAATTCACTTATATATAGTTTCTCTTAAAAGCACTAGATATCGATAGCTTTACTGGTAAAAGATCTGGTGATTTTTTCATTTGTTTATTCATTCCATCTTACACACAAACACAAACGCGCGCGCAGGCACACATACACACACATATGTATATATATATATATATATATATATATATATATATATATATGTGTGTGTGTGTGTGTGTGTGTGTGTGTATGTGTATATATATACATACACATGTATGTATGTATGCGTGTATATCCCTGACTTGCACATTACAATATTGAAAATTATATGAGTCCATGAGTACGTTTTCTGATCCATGAGAGATTGGGATTCTATATTTTTTGTCCGTTGAAAAGTATATGAAAATTATACTGCTGATGTTGCTGGAGCAATCGGTTAATGTATTTGACCTACCATACGTACATCGTGATAACAGAAGATGAAGAGAAGCGGTTAAAATAGTACTGTAATCTTACTTATTGTTGTGGAATACTTGCAACTTTTGTTTTGAAATTACTGTATAATATTTGGGATACTATACCAGTAAGGGTGATAGCAGTTATTTGTTAAATCAATAAACAAAAAGAGTGGGGGGGGACGTATTTCAAGACTTGTGGATTAAATAAATATTTCTACAGGTAAGGTCTCTAAGTGAATCTTCGTCCTGGCAGAATTTGTTTGATAGTGTGAATCCCCCCCCCCCCCACCACTCTCTCTCTCTCTCTCTCTGCGCCTTAGAATTTTCATTGCAAAAGTGAAGGCTGTTAAGTGGATTACCAGGACAATCTGCACCTGAATGAGAGACCCATGGCGAGTCCATTACGTGAAAACGACCAGGGATTAAACGACATGCTCGTCCGAAGCTCTTCTTTGATGGAGAGAGAAAATGGCCCAACTGGCTTTATCCTCACCGGGGTCATCACCCAATCGCATTGGACTCGAATTAAACACATTTCCAAGTACTCGTCTAAAGTGGGATTTAATAAGAGTACTACAGCCATCTTTATTTGGTTAAGTCTGATTGGGCATTTTAAAATGAGTCGCAATTCACTTTCCTACCTCACAGATTTACACTGCCCTTTACTGCGCGTTCTCTGAAATCTCACACACTCCATCAACGAAAATATTGATTATTCACAAACGCAAAACCTGCGGTAATCTCAGATCATCTTTTTCACCTAACCAGTCATTCTCCAATCTACATATTCTATCAAATATTTCTATTTATAAACTTACCTATCACTGATACCATATCGTCTGTTATAACTTCTGTTTTGGTTTCTTTGTGCCACAAACACAGCCTTCTCCTTTTAATTTCAAACGTCTCAGGAATATATATATATATATATATATATATATATATATATATATATATATATATATATATATATATATATATATATAATGTGTGTATATGTATGTGTGCAACATTCAAAAATACCAATGACTTACTCTACTAGAAGTGTCAAAATTTTTAACAGAAATAAAACCCCATTCATAGTTAGCCGAATAAAGATTGGATTTATGGGGAAGAATACAATTCCGGTAATGCAATCTTTAGAACAGTTACAAAAGAATCTAGCAATCACAACGGGATCTGAGAAAACAAAGAGTGTCCATGTCATATCAAAATGTAATGTATTTGCTAATGCCGTTTTCCAAAGATATTTGTATTCTTTTCACTATTAACACAAAAGACTGAGTTTAAGCTCACTCCTGACAGGTGTCCTTATGTGCACTGTTAAAGATAATTTCCTTTTTTCATTTGTGTATTTTGCACGCAAAGTTATGAAAGTTATTACAGTCATAAAAATAAACTTATAATAACATTAGCTATCACATGAATGCATGAAATTTAGCCTGATTATATGGAATCACATCATTAGAACTGACAAATAATGTCTGATTAGAAACTGTAATTTAGTGACACAACAACATTTTCATAATATGCTTTGGAATAATGTGTCAAATTTATTGCGTCAATTACACTAACTGTAAAATCAAATCTCTATATTACTGATAATTGGGCTGAAAGGCTGTTGACTCTTAATTGGATTAACTACAAATTTTCTCATGTAAAATATCGTTCTTTTTCTCTCTTGTCAGATATATGATTTTCAGTTCTGCTTTTAACAGGATAATTACTCTCAGTGAGGGACATAAGCTCTAATTGTTTTGAGTGTTTTATGTTTATGGTAAAGGATAGGCAAACGTGATTTCATATGAATATATATATATATATATATATATATATATATATATATATATATATATATATATACATATATATAATATAATACATATATAATATATATTTATAAATATAATATATTTATATATATATGTATATATATACGTATACATACAAATATAAACATATATTAAAACGTGCATAACCCAAACTGTACCATATTTTTCAACTGTTTTGTTTTTCTTACCATGAGTAATCCCCGTTTAAAGAAATTATTATTATTATTATTATTATTATTATTATTATTATTATTAAAAAAAAGCAGAATTTGGTAGACACTAATATAAATCTAAATTGAATTTGGTTTTTTGTAAGCAAAATTAATAAAAAAAACCGTGCATCTAAAATACAGCAATTGTATATAGAATAAATTAACAATTAAGTATATGGAAAGCGTTTTCCAAACAGCTCATAACCGATAAAAGATAAAAAAAAATAACCTAGGAACTCATACTGAAGAATGTCCACACCCAAGGTAAAGAAAGATTGGGCCAACCCTTTTTAGAACATCGGTTATATGACAACCACCTTATGCAAGACATATACAAGTGGAACTGCAATGGTAGCGATATTGATATGGAAACGAAAGAACAAAAATGTGATTGATGGGGGGCGGGGATGTTTTAGGAACATACTTTCCCTATTATTATTCTTTGGTTTGAATTCAGCTGTTAAAATATTATTGTACTGAGCTAATCTAGATAATTTCTGATTTGGTCTTTGCTATGCGATTTACCCAGGGATGTGATTTCTTCTTTTTTTTTTTACGTGCTTTTTTTCCCCGATTTGTATGGGGTAAGCACGATGTCTTCTTTTTGAACGACTTTGATTTGGCTTTGGGGTAGACCGTAGTCTCGATCGGCTGCCCTGCCCGTCATCGCTTAGACCCCGGTAGCGTATTACATGTATTGTACCAGTCACCAGCGCCCTTTCTCCCAACAGCGAGAAGTTGTTGCGCGGTTAGGTCGACAGTCGACACGCGTGAGATGTCTGTTATCTTTTTAGGAGATGTTGCAGTGGCTTTGTTTGTGTGTGTATTAGTCTGTAACACCTATTTGCTTTTCAGCAAACCTATCCGTTGATTACAAACATAATCCCGGGATGTCTATACGGATAGCAAGGTGTCTGCCTCTCTGTCCGGTCGGCTGCGGATTTGAAGCCGCGCCACAGACCTCTATGAAGTCCGAAGCTGCTGCTCTAACTGACTTGGCCACCCAGAGATATGATTTCAAAAGACAAATTAAAGTTACTGTGTTTGACGGTCACATTAAAATTAAAGTTACTGTGTTTCATGATGACATTAAATTCTGCTAGGATGATCAGTTTAATAATGAATTTAGTTGCCAGGGTACCTGCAGAACTGAGGTTTCCTTGTCCGTTTCATCAAGTTAACACCTCATAGCCACTGTCAAATACGTTTCAGTTTAATTTCCAAGAATATGAGGCAGTAAAGGATGCAGTCTTCCAGGTAAAACTCAAGATAACCTTGGGTATTGGAAGCGAAATAGTCATGTGCAAAAACAAGTTCTATTTCAGTGAGCTCTTTGAGGTACAGATATTTATTATAATTGCTCCATCATGCTTCATGTTAAAGCGAGGTATCACAGGGCGAAAGAAAAGAAAACTGAAAATAGGGCAGACCGAATAAGGAAAAATGGAATAACCTTACACAGGAAAACAGGATGAGAAACCTGAATGGCAACTTCTAAGAGAGGCCCTGGTTAGGACGAATGTCAAAAAGGACATATTTTCTTTTCACGGAAACGTCTCTGAAAAACTCAGGGGCTTTTCAGATTTCCAAAAGCTGGCAAAACATGATCATTATTTACGTCGGATAAACGATACATAGCAACTTTGATATTCAAGTTGTGGAAGATCTTTACATCATCAAAAGACATGAGGAGAAAAATAACACAGGATTTAACATCATTATGTATGTGTGACTGTATGCATACACGCACACATATATTGCATATATATATATATATATATATATATATATATATATATATATATATATATATATATATATATATATATATATATATATATATAATCAAAGAAGTTCCTTTATCAGGCAAGAAAAATATTTTACTGTATATACATATTAATAATTATATATACTATATATGTAAATTAAAGATACACACACACACACACACAAATAGTAAAACACACACAATTCAAGAAACCTAATATATATATATATATATATATATATATATATATATATATATATATATATATATATATATATATATATATATATATATGCATACATGGATGTGTGTGTCTACTCGCAAAAGAATATCCTAACAGTCCCGAATACAGGTTATTATACTGTTATATAAATCGGGGGGATAAGACAATAATCATCACACCCTCCAAGGGGAAAATAATGAATCGTGAAAATATGTTTTTCTTTGAAAGCTTATTATAATGAACTTTATACAAAGGTGGCATAGAAGTAGATGGCTATTTTTCAAAAGTATTTTCCCCTTAGCCTATTTCTCAAAGCCAGTATTATATTCAAAAGCCCAAAAAATTCTCTATTCAGCATTTTATTTTCGGCTGTGTTTTGTTGAAACTTTGCAGGTTAAATACCTTAATGGGGGGTAAGAATAATTTGTTTTTATAGTTTTTAACGTGATCCTTTTTCTAGTTTTTAGTAAAACTCCAAAATAAGTATTTATGTGATTTATATGCAACAAAGATTACGTCCACCTCAACCGCATCATGACGGTGTGAAATGGAAGCGTTTGTTCACCAGAACAGGAGTAACTGAAATGCAATCGAAATTAATTTACAAACTTTGGGACGCTGGAGGTAATATCCGAATAACTGATTTTACAATCGACACAAACGACGCTAACTGAAATGAATGAGCTTCCACAGGTGACCACATCTCATTTAACTGTCTGGTTCCTTAATCGCATAAGGCGAGCTAGGCTCGTAAAGGGATTAGTGGTGTAAAAGAATTAATCATACGTAAAAATTTGGATTCCACTTTTTTAGAGGTGGGGATGACCTAAAATATACATATGTATATACATAAAATATATATCTACATATATATATAATATATATATATATATATATATATATATATATACTGTATCTATCTATCTATCTATCTATCTATCTATCTATCTATATATATATATATATATATATATATATATATATATATATATATATATATATATATATATATATGTGTGGTGTGTTTTATTCCAAAAACTATAGTTTAACAGTCCTTAAGAAAGGGTATTATATGCATCAGAGAAGACCTTTTTAAAGGCACACACACGCTTAAAAACCGGCAAAACACAAGCTATATGCATACCTTGGAAGGAAAAATGAATAGTAAAATATTGCAAGTACTTACCATAGAGGTAACTGATTATCTATCAAAAACAGCCCGAAATATTCAAAGAGGCCAGAATGTATTTAATCGTCAGTTATTATTTTCACTGATTAAATGACGATATATTCCTCCGTGCCCTTGTCCCTTGTTCTTGATTTAAGGTCGTTTATTGATTGAAAACCCACAAAGTATATTCATGTGATTTACACGAAACAGTGTTAGTTATATGCTACAATGGCCATTTTTAATGCAATTGTAACATGCAATGACTTTATGATTATTTCTGTTCATCATACTGGGCGGAATTGAAATCTAGTCGAAATTAATTTATAGACTACGAAAAGCTAAGATAAACTTAGAACGATTAATTCCATTCAGTCGACTACACAAACGACAGTAACTGAAATGAATGAACTTCCAGAGATGACAGCGTCTCACTTCATTGCCTGAGGGAGTTAGACGCATAAAGGGATTAGCGGTACAAAAGAATTACTCAGCTAAAGTTCCACTTTTCCAGAGATGGGAGTGACTCAAAAGTCTTTCTCTATCTTAGGTATCAATTATTTCATAATGTAGAAATTTACATCCAACTTCTAGAAGGATTGTGAGAGAAGTTAACCATAGTATTGAAGTTCAAGCGGAGATGCAATGCATTACTACCCTAATACTATTCTCATTGCATATTAATACATTTTTGTCTATTTATTAATTTATTTGTTTTATTTTTAAATAAGAGATCTCTTTCTGTATTTCCCTCTACCTCCTCTAACTTCTTCCTAATAAACAACATATTCTTTGGAAGCTTGAATTCCAAGTCAATGGCCCCCGCGGGCATGTTCCAAATGAATAGGTTTCATCTTCTGAAATAATAATAATAATAATAATAATAATAATAATAATAATAATAATAATAATAACAATAATAATAATATTGTTTACGAAGTCAAAATTACAAGCGACGAAGAAGTGGCGTAAATAAACAGTAATAAAAGTCTTGTAGATGGAGACGAGGGTGGTGTTGGGGGGTGGCCATACCAGCAAAAGGAGATAACAACGTTGTGGAGAAATATCGATTCTAAAAGAAAGTTGAAATCAATTATCCGGATTGCGAATCTTAAGCTCGATAACATTATTTAAGTGTTTACCAGTGACAGGAGTTGACAATGATTTCTTAATGTTACTGATTATTGTCGTCATGTTTTATTTGTTTTTTTTCTTGCATTTTTAATACATTATTCCCTTTAGTTACGAGAATCTCCGTGTAATTTATTTCAAAAGTGATAAGTGTTGATACATACTACTGGAACTATCTCTCTCTCTCTCTCTCTCTCTCTCTCTCTCTCTCTCTCTCTCTCTCTCTCTCTCTCTCTCTCTCTCTATGTATATATATATATATATATATATATATATATATATATATATATATATATATATATATATATATATATATATATATATATATATAGAGAGAGAGAGAGATTGTTGAGTCTGTGGTGAGAGAGAGAGAGAGAGAGAGAGAGAGAGAGAGAGAGACCAACGAGGTTGTTCCAGATCAGTTACTGCTGAACCTAAATTGGTCGTTAATTCTATAATATATTATATATATATTTATAATGTGTATATATATACATATATATATATGAAACTATGAAACTTAGGTAACGAAATGTACGAAATTGAAATTTAATCATTCACTGGAAAGTGGACACACTGAATACAACAGCCATGATATATGATGATTAATGTACGATGTATACCTATCCGTAATTTGTCATTCATGCATTCAGGAGAGGAGATTATTCCAGGGCGGTTTCTAATGAAACTGCGATATACAGTTCTAGTTGATTTACTCGCCGTGATAGAACCATTTTTACTGTATATTAATTTTCAATGTTCTCTGGAAAACATTTTACTGAAATACTTTCTTTATTTTCTCTTCTTTTCCTTCTCGTTGTTATTCCTCGATTACGTTTTTTTCTAATGGCTGAAATATATTACGTTCTCGTTAATCTTTTTCTTACAATTTATTTTTGATTAAGAACATTCGTACTTAGTAAGACTGACGGCCGCTCAATCATACCCGGTTAGAATATTATTGAGCTTTATGTCATACTCATTCATTCGCAAATTCAATGGAAAATCTTATAATCATTATTTTGTAATCTTAACAATAGAGATTACTTTTAAAAAGTTTCCATTTAATCCTACCACTCATTCTCTAGCTCCATAATCATGAAAGTAGCCATTCTCCATGCATAACTGGCCAAGTACTAGGTCTATATGGTCACACAGTATCTATGATCATTTTAATGCCTTCTGCCCTATTATGCTTCTACTCATACAATCTTACTTTTTCGCCTTGTACATTCAAGTGCGCGATGCTTGTCTTGGATTAAGCAAGTGGAAATGTTCAAGTGAATTCTCTCTCTCTCTCTCTCTCTCTCTCTCTCTCTCTCTCTCTCTCTCTCTCTCTCTCTCTCTTTCTCAGTGTTTATACCTCACTTTCTATGTTTGCTGATTATTTTTAGCGAGCCAAACACACATGCATATATATATATATATATATATATATATATATATATATATATATATATATATATATATATATATATATATATATATATATATATATATATATATATATATATATATATATATATATGGTGTGTGTGTATGTGAGACTATGTGTGTGTGTGTGTGTGTGTGTGTGTGTATTCAGCCTTGAAATATCCGGAAATTGAAATGCACTTTTAAGCCTGGTGACATAATGATTTCACCCCTTCAAGAAAAATGAAATAGAAAAAGAGAGGATAAACATCCCGGAGGGGAGAATGAGCCAGCCCTTCCATATGATAATTACCTGTTAATTATATCATCATTATTTATAATCAAGTCATATTAAAGCTTTAGGAGGAATTTCGTCGTCACTTTTTCCACGTGCTTATTCAAAATACTTTAAAACTAATTATAATTGACCAAAGAATCATTGTCCGGTGTTATTGGAACATTAAAATTTTAACTCCAATAAAATCAGGTTTGTTGAATATTGTTTCTGGGTTAACATGCTTATGTTAATTTGGCAATCAAGTGCCGCAATTTGCTTATTTTTTTCTTCCTTAGGAAACCAAATAACTACTGTTTTCAAAACTTTGTATCCACCCCTAGTTTCTGCAACCCAGTTTAAGGCTCAAGATCTCTTCAGCAATTATAAATTATATATATATATATATATATATATATATATATATATATATATATATATATATATATATATATATATGTATATATATATATATATATATATATATATATATATATATATATATATATATATATATATATATTATGGACAAAACCCGAAATCGGCGAAAGTGGGAAGTGGCCGGCCAATTCGAGAAATGGCCCAGAAGTGTGGCCAAGGTCCGTTACTTGAAATTAACAGTGCATATGAGTGTATATATATGTATGTATATATATATATATATATATATATATATATATATATATATATATATATATATATATATATATATATATATATATATATATAGTATATAACAGTAAAAAACCAGGGATTTTATGAAATCCCTGAAATTTTCAGGGAATTCGTGAAATCACCAATTCACCTAGTGACTTTTGATCCCCGAGGGCTAGTACTAAACATGGTAAAACAGTGATTCACCTACACTGCTTCGCCGTGTTTAGTACTAGCCCCTCGGGAACAAATGTGTTTCGCCTTGCTTAGTACTAGTCCCTCGAGGAGAAAATGCACTTAGGGGCATTTGATCCCCGAGGGGCTAGTACTGAACACGGCGAAACACATTATACTCTGTTAATTTCTAGTAATCGGATCTTGGCCACACCTCTCGGCCACTTCCCGCTTTGGCCGATTTCGGGTTTTGGCCGTAACATATATACATATATACACTTACATATATATATATGTGTATATATATAATGTATATACAGTAACCTCCTACTTGACGATTTGAATAGTAGAAACCTAGCTCCCATGCAGTCACTGAAGGAAGGACTGACTGACTGATTATGAAATTTATGTCTTGAAGACCAACCGCCGGAACCCATCAGGATTATTCAGCGCCGTAATGAAGGTGAAGTATATAACTTAATGATATGACTGATAATGAATAAGTGAATGGAACCAGATCTACAATTACAAATACCTGCAAACAACATGACGGACTTCTGTACTTGTTACCTATGTGATTATGATTATTTTTAGTCAGGCTACCATTTTTTATGTGACACATTTCAAGATAAATCTCTTAAACTGAAGCCAAAGGTAAAGTATAGGTTAGCTCAGACCAGGACCTATGTGGAATTGTAATTAGCTTCAAGATATACAGAAAATGCTGAAGTGTAGGCCATAATATAGGAACTTTATTTCTTAACAGACTTCGTTACTTGTCAGACAGTCAGAGCCCCCAACATCTGTTGAGTTGACGGGATACTGTGTATGGTTATGTGTGCCCCTCCTCATCCAACCAGTCGTCAGTAAACAGTTTGATCTTTATCAATCCGACTTCTTTTACGTACTTATAGCCTCACTGATAACCAGTTCAAATCCCAAGGAAGAAGACTAATAACGATAAAATTAATTTCAGGTGAACTGGCTTTCCATATCAAGCGCATTGATATTTTGGTGCATAACGGGTTACATATAAATGTGGGAGCAAGTGTATCTCGCATGATCTAAAGTATAATAATTGAACTGTTTCGTCTGTAAATGAGTGGATATAGGGCTCATCTAGAGATTCATAATAACTTATAATAATAAATAATAATTTATAATAATAAATCCGAGTGGATTTTTCTTGTTTGTCCTCCCCTGGGTGACAGTAGGGGAGACATGACACAGCCACACCACCCCTGCAAACTGGTTTGTCCGCCCCGGGTAAGGTCTGGGTAGATAGGAACGGGGGCAGGGGAACTGGAGGGTTCCAGCGTACGGGCGCGACCAACAAGCTCCGGGTTAATAGCGTACGGAGCGGGCACCAATAAGCTCGTAATAATAATAATAATAATAATAATAATAATAATAAAAATCTTCTTGGAGCTTTGAACTACAGACCAGTGAAATAATCCGTCACACTGACGGAGCATTTCACTGGTCTGTAGTTCAAAGCTCCAAGAAGGATGGTTTTATTATTATTATTATTACTATTATTATTATTATTACGAGCTAGTTGGTGCACGCTCCATGTGCTGGAACCTAGAGCTGCTGTCTCCCCTACCCTCCCAATCCCCTGCCTACCCCACCCCCACCCGGGGTGGACAAACATGTTTGCAGGAGGAGGGTGGTTGTCTCCCCTACCCTCCCACTCCCTACCTACCCCGACCTTACCCGGGGCAGACAAACCGGTTTGCAGGGGTGGGTGGCTGTGTCATGTCTCCCGTAGTGTCACCCAGGGGAGGACAAACAAGAAAAATCCACTCGGTTTTTATTATTATAAATCTTTATTATTATGCTGACAGCCTGTCCATATTTTTCCAAAAACATCAGCATTATACGCTTGTTGTTGACGGGGTTTACAAGAGATTCTCTCCCTGTAACATGCTTGCATTATCAGTTTAATGCTGTTGGAGTTACCTTCAGCTCAGCATTTCTCAATTTATTAAAAGGGAGCTTGGTTACCTGTCCCTGGCTTGATTAAACTTTGACTCCCATCAGAATATGAGGGCGAAACCTATTTGCCTGAAAATAGACGGAATTTGTGCTGAGGGCGCAAGCTATTTCAAAGAGGGTGAACTGGAGGGAAGGAAGGAAGGAGAGAGAGAGAGAGAGAGAGAGAGAGAGAGAGAGAGAGAGAGAGAGAGAGAGAGAGATGAGAATTACAATAGAAGAGGAATCACGATTTGTTTACAACGCAAGGAAATTTTAAGTAATTCCTTCAAATTCATTATCGTTTATCAACAATATTATTCATTGTTAATGAAATAATTACTGGAGAGGGTACAGTCTATTGGAAGGATTAAGTAAGTTGACTTGCCTTTTCTCTATAATCATGAAATGCTTCGTGATAGCAATCTCTCTCTCTCTCTCCTCCTCTCCCTCTCTCTCTCTCTCTCTCT
>NC_089767.1:28804508-28807008 GCF_040412425.1 Macrobrachium rosenbergii
GGTGAGGAGGTCTTTGCAATTTAATGAAAAATAACTTTAAAAAATCGGTTCAGTAATAAGTACAGTTATTGAAAGAACGAATGGCAATTACTATCTTTATGAAGTACTGGTTTATAAAACTCGACTTCAAAGGCAGTAGAGGAAAACCTGGGAGTAAAATTAATGAGAATATCAATGGAAATAACCAACATGCAATCATGTGTGTAGCAGAAATCAATTTCTTACTCACATCGGGGCGAACCCCGGACTCTCTAGTGAAATGCAAGAGTGCTACCAACCTGTACATGAGGCATTACCTGGGTAGGTAACAACCTGCAATACCAAAGATGTTTATTAATTGGGTCACTGGTGGACTAGGAAGTTGAATAAAGCTAGTTGGTACGCAGGTGATAACCTGCCAATGTAATGTCTCATGTACAGAAGAACTTAGGTTCCAACTTCTTTTATGGTCTCAGGTATTCAGTTAGTAGTGCTCTTACTTTTTTCATTTGTGAGTCCTGGATTCGATCATCATGTGAGTTAGAAATTTTGAGAACATGAACTTACTTTCTAATAAAACTTAAGAGTTAGTAGATTCTTCAAGTACAGAATCGCTAGATTTTCGAAGCATTCACAATACTCGTACAAACGTTCCTCTTTGCCCTACTGCCAGAATATAACCTTGTTAGATTATTAGAGATAATTAGTACTTAGACATTCCAATGCTTCTTCCCAAAGGAATATGCCCCATTATCTTTTTGTATTGGCCACGAAACGAAGTTTATAAGTCAACGTACATTAAAGTAGATCCTCAAATAGTTTTCAGTGTTCATTCAGTAAATAGTTGCTACTGGTGGATCGCGCAGGAAGAACTAGAAATAGAGACCTATCCAACATGAATCAGTCAATAAATAAAATAGTCAGTTATTCTTGATTATCCCAAAGTTACCATTTTCATAAAACTTGAATTTGATTTCAAGACATCGCAGGTGCTAAGTAGTAGAGTTTGATGAAACTTGGAGAAAAAAAAGTATGTGAAAACGAAAATGAGAATTAGTTGATCCTTTGGGAAGGTAACAAAAATTTAAATATTAACACTGTTTCATCCTTAACTGAAAATCTGTAACTGAAAAGATAATCAAGGAAAGTTGATAAATGATGAAAATCCTGTACAAATTTTATTGGAAATGGGGAAAAGGAAGCAAACACATAAGAAACCTCAAGCAGTAATAATGTACATTTGAGTAAACGAACAATAAAACTAATGAACTATAAACATTGTAAGTTATTTTTTATCAGAAAAAGCTTTTAATCTGTACAATTAGAGAGAACGGACATGGGCCCTGAATACGATAAAAAACTAGAGAAAAAAGTCTACAAACACGAACACTTCAAACATTAAATCCGAGCGCTGGTCTTGTCTTTGCCATGTTACAACCATCAAACTCAAATAGAGATAACTCAAAAAGTTGGATTTCAGTTCAGAATTGCTGGCTTCTGGTCTGGTGTTGAAATATAAAATGAAATTTGGTCCCAGTTTTTTCTTTTTTATGTAAGGTCGATGCTGCTGTACGCTGGCCTATGGTTTGTTGACCTTTACAATTAGTGTAAAATCATCTATTTAATGTTATTTCCTACATTTATTCAAAATAACTGTTATTCCTTTTACAAAATAAAACCTCGCCTATTGCATGTATTTTTCATTAAGTAGAAATAATAATGTGCTGTTAGAATGTGATATTTGACTCTTCTCCCTGAAACAGCTGGAGACTTCACTCAAATACAACACTATAGTTCCTTTAATAAAACACAATTTAAATTATAATATGTGCATTTTAGTAAACCACTAAGTTATCCAGTTCGCACCATTCACCAAGGTAACAGTTTTTTGATAGAGCAATTACAATACCTGGCTGACACTGCACTACAAACTCTAATTTAAAATACTTTTTCGTGCTCTTTTTTTTCCTCCTTTACAGCTCAGATTTGGACTAAAAAGGGAATGATTAAATGTAAGATTAAGACAAAGTACAAATCATCACAACATTGGAAGCTTATATTGTCTTATAGTCTTTTAGAGTGAACGATTAACGGCTGGAGGACAATACAAAAGAATATTAAGACTCTCCGAAGTTTAGTTGTTTCATTAATAGCATTTACGATTCACTATCATCTCATCCATCGATATAAGTTTAATTTTGTGTTATTTATACCTTCGTTCAAATAATATGAATAAGAGAACTCTATGCTAACAACGCTTCCAATGTTAAAAACTAACGTCATCCTGGTAAAACAATATTGAAACGTTAGAAAATGCTATTAAAGGCAGTACTGCTATTCTTGATGAATTTGTTTCGATATAAGCAAAATCAAAGTAACTTCATAATACCAGTATGCTGTTCATTACAGTGAGCAAAAAAAAATAATTCACAAAATAATATGGCACATGATAGTATATTCAGCTTTCACCCTCTAACAAGCTACAATGTCTTGTAATGAAGAAAGATATGGGAGTCGACGC
>NC_089767.1:28809508-28829508 GCF_040412425.1 Macrobrachium rosenbergii
TTTGGTCTTTTCCGCGTTAACCATAAAGTAGTTTTCTCCAAATACAGCATACACAGTTGATTTGTTTTTGAAGGGCCTTTACAGAAGAAGTAGTAAGTCATCAACATATAATAAATATATGATTTATATATATATATATATATATATATATATATATATATATATATATATATATATATATATATATGTGTGTGTGTGTGTTATATATGAATGGATATGCGTGTCTATGTGTTTGTGTACGAGTGTGTGTGTGTGTGTGCTTTGCATTCATTCAGCCGCACATAATGATATATAATTATACGAAAAAATATTAGATATATATAAAGAACATCTACGGAGTCATTGAAAAGAAGTCAATACCAATCAACTCTACGTTTGAACAAGAAATTATATATTGTCACGCAAATCGTTTTCAACTCAAACTCACTTTCGTTTTTTCTGCCTGAAAATGAAGTTGATTGAGGAACAAAGACGTATAATAATATGAAGAACAACAAAGTCTTTCCGTAATGAGATTTCACTGCCGGGAGATGTGCCTCTTTGTCTTGTTCTGAGGCGAACAAACAAAGGAATAAAGAAAGTCGATTTGCCAGTCAAATAATTGTGATAATTAGGTCGGTCTCTCAGAGAGAGAGAGAGAGACGGAGAGAGACAGAGAGTGAGAGAGAGAGAGAGAGAGAGAGAGAGAGAGAGAGAGAGAGAGAGAGAGTAACGGGTGAGAAAGGTCGAAGGAGGATCAGGAACCAAAACAAAATAAAAATACAAAGAACTTAATGACGTAAAGCTTTCACTATCAACGAACAGACGACATTAAAAATTATGAATTATAATCCTTAGGTAAGATTTTTTTTCAAAAAACAAGTTACTGAGACATGAGTATGTAAAATATAAAATAGAAAAATAAAGGTTTAAAGCGCAAAATAACAAAAAAAAAGCACTTCAGATGAGACAGTAAATTACACATCATGCTGCTCCTATAGACACATAGGTAGATAGAGAGCTCTCTCTTTTCAGGGAAACATTTCCATACTAAAAGAAAATTCAAAACAATCAAACAGCATAATAAAAACATAATTTTTGCGATAAACATTCCTAATTTTTGTAATTATCACTCATTGCCTTGCTTTTTTCCGTCCTATTGGATCCTCTGTTTATTCTCCAAGTAAAAATATAACCACCCCCCCAACGAAGTTACTTCTCTTTATAAGTATTTCAGACCTCATAATTCTTCTCTGCCCTTCATTAATCTGTTTCTGTTATAAAGTCCACTAAACTCCTAATGGTGGAGGAGATTAAATACTTCATGGAAAAATTCCCTTAAGTTTAGAATAGAATAGAATATACAGTTTAGGCCAAAGGCCAAGCACTGGGACCCATGAGGTCACTCAGTGCTTAAACGGAAATTGACAGTAAAAAGGTCTGAAAGGTGTAAAAGGAGGAAAACCCCGCAGTTGCACCATGAACAGATTGTTAGGAGAGGATGGAAAGTAAGATGGAAGAAAGAGAACATGAATGGAGGTACAGTAAAAGAAATGAAAGGGGCAGCAGCTAGGGACCGAAGGGACACTGCAAAGAACCTTCAGTAATGCCTACAGTGCACCGCATGAAGTGCACCTTAAACTTTGAAAACCTTGGACTAAATCTCCATAATAATATTCCCTTATAATATGTTTGCAAACAAAATCTTTAGGTTATTTTAAAGGGAACTTGATACACAAGGAATATAATGAAACATTGCAAATAAAGCTTATTTCTTGTACAGTGAATGGTCCATATTTTCCTAGTTTGATTCTTCTAATTTGGTTATCTTGCAATTTCTTTTCTTAACGTTTTTATTTCTTTTTCATACCTCAAAAACAAATTAATTTTTTTACGTGAAGGTAAACAAACCTCAAGTTCATCCAACAAACATCAGAGGCAGTTTCAGTTCATAAGCCCTTAACAGCCTTGTTAAAATTGACGATGTATTTAGGACGCCTGCACCTAAGATCCAGGCAATTATTTGGGAACTAATTAGATCGCCATGGTTGTACAACTTCGCTGATTTCATTGTCACATAAACAAGCATTTTTCTCTTGCGTTTAAAAAAATAATTTGGTTACCAATTACGCCTAATAGCATTAAAAGATGCTTTTATTTACTTATTTCTTTAATTTGCGTTTATGCATTACCATTTTAAATTGATAGAGACGTTAACTTTCTAAGCACCTGCTCAGTTTTCGTACTTAATGTGAAGCACTCTGTTTAAAAGCCAGACTCCCCTACCCAGCCTTTATTGTTTGAGAATTCTCATAAAATTCAGCATCTAAATGCTAATGAGTTCCATTATCCGGTAAATCTGAATAGCGAGTCATATTCTATGACTAAAATATAGGTAAACATTAGTTGCACCTAAAAGGCCACCTGTTCCCACAAATTATTCTTTGGGATTGCAAGTTTCATTGACCATTCTATTCTTTTACCTTAGATATCGAGTCTTTTTTTATCTTTTTCCTTTACGATACAGATCTATTAATACCACAACCATGAGTATTGTGAGCGAAAAAACAGCTTTCTTTTAGTGCTCAGTTGTTAGCATAGTGATTTATTATATTTACAAAATGCAATATAAAAAAAATTAAAATACGGTACCAGAATGCTAAACAAATATTAACTGATGAAGCCGTTTTAACGAATTACCGCACTTAGCTTAGGAGGCATCAGTATCTTTATAAGTGCCAGGCATTGTATGATTTTTTATTTATGAGGTTCAAATCAAGATGCCTTTCATGAGCAATTAAAAAATCATCAAGCCATAAGCCTATATATTTATGGAGAAACTTCTTTCACAAGTATGGGCTTAGTTCTAAATTGAAAAGTGGGGAGACAAAATTCAATTATAAATAGGCATCGCCTCGATGAATTAATTTAGTAAAACGAGAAGAATATTTATAGACAATATCCAAAGTTTTATCATAAAACCTAATCAATATGAAAGCAATAAGCTACATCTAAAATTTCTTAGTTACATCAGACTGGGGTAAGGCGACAGTGTTCAACGCTTGGAAGGAAAATTACGTAACTCTTTAAAACTAAAAATAAAAAAAAATCTAAAAGCCATAATACATCATTCCACAAAAAGATATTAACTGAAAGCATTTCATGAACTGATAAATACCGGTCGCTTGGAGTTAAACTAATCGCTTGCTGGAAGAACTGGAGATTCATACCATGAGATATAGTAGACCGAAGTTCCTCTCACTTGTATTTTAGCATTTCTGTTCTAAGAATCCTGGCTTAAGGCTACTACAAGTGAACAATTACTTCACAGAGCCTCACAGTTCCATTGACTATATATTAATACCGATGTGTGCAAACCAGAGATAACTACCATGCGCTTAGTTGAAATCTCCTAATAAAAACGTAAATATGTCCGACAGGACACACACAGTGCGGAAACCAATTGTGTTCCCTAAAATTTACGAACATTACTGCACAAAATCAAAAGAATTATACATGTGTAAATTAAACAAATTTATACACTGTCACAAAAAAAAAATACATATTTACATGGATTACAGTCAGTCGCTCAAGCTAAATCTTACTTTACAGTCCTAGGTCAAGGTCAAACACTTGCCAGGAGTCAATAGATATAATGAAAGTTTACATTTCGTCTCGAAATAAGTACACAATATCGTGTCTTCCCTTTAGTAAAGGTGCAAACCTCGTTTCGTTTCCTACTCCAAATTTTCTCTTTCCTTCCTCCATCGATCCCCAACTGCATACAGGTCGTGGCCGTAACTATCATCATACAAATATTTCACCAGTAAACTAAATAGAGTATGTTAAAACTGTAGATTGTGCCCAATTCGCCTACTTTTCTTCCGCGATAGATTTTTTCGACTGCTTTATGTCAATAGATTTCTCTATCATGGAATTATCTCCGCTTAAGAGTTGTTTTTTGAGAAAGAGCCTGTGCCGATTTAATCCTAAATTTCAACAGCAATCATTGAGAGATAGGATAAAGCGACACGTCCAAGAAATTCATTCAAAGTAATGAACAAATCTAGAATAAGTAAGAAAGATAATTATATATATATATATATATATATATATATATATATATATATATATATATATATATATATATATATATATATAAAATATACATATACATATATATATGTGTGTGTATATATATACATGTGTGTGTGTATGTGTTTACATATATTAGTAAACGAGGATATCTATGCCCACAACTGCAGAAAATGAGCCTATGAACTCAAAGGCTTAATGTACGATAAAGGCAATGTAAATATGCATAAGGACGTGGAACTATCAATTCTTATGCTTGAAAGTACTCAGAGCGATTGTCCTAATAATAAATAAATGTTCTCCTTCCAGGATACCACTCGAAACTCACGATCCCGGTTTTATGTTAGGCTTCAGAAGCTTGCCCGGGAAAAACCTCAGGTATGGAGTGCTTGGGCTCCAACTTCTTTTATGACTTTGTTAGGTCAATCGCTACTGCCTTGGCCTGGCATTCGGGAGACCGAGGTTCGTTTCCAGTGTGAGTCAGAAATAAATAAATATATATATATATATATATATATATATATATATATATATATATATATATATATATGTATGTATATACATATATATACACACACACATATATATATATATATATATATATATATATATATATATATATATATATATATATATATATATATATATATATATCAACGATAGCACTGATGCCGATAGGAAAGAATAAGAAAAATTCTAACGGGTTGTGCTACCATGGTAACACAACATGTTAGTATTAGGCTTACTGATAACACCATCAATAGCAACTCTCAGCTTCTGGTCACCTGGATATCAGATAATGAGATCAACTGCACAGCCTTCGGCAGCTACGAATAACGACAAACAGTTTCTACGTGAATTAAAGTCCAGCCTATGTGTCCGTAAATGTACCGACATGTGTCTACAAAATTATAGTATCTAGAGCAAGTTGAAACTAATCCTGCAAGCGTACGTTCCCTGTCGTTTGCTTCCTTGCTTATTTTCCAGAACAAATTTAACAGTGTTTGTGCACGTAAGAAGCAAAGGAGAGAGAGAGAGAGAGAG
Organism: Macrobrachium rosenbergii; assembly: GCF_040412425.1. Taxonomy (NCBI): domain Eukaryota; kingdom Metazoa; phylum Arthropoda; class Malacostraca; order Decapoda; family Palaemonidae; genus Macrobrachium; species Macrobrachium rosenbergii. Next base: position 28,814,627 of record NC_089767.1, read on the forward strand.
AGAGAGAGAGAGAGAGAGAGAGAGAGAGAGAGAGAGAGAGAGAGAGAGAGAGAGAGAGAGAATGAATCGATACTAACCAAAGTATAAAGAACAATCGTATGCGTAATAAAAGGTGTGTTTGTTTTTCAATTACCAATTTACCTATTTTGATCTAAACGACACAAGAAATACTTTTTTTCCCTTGAACAAAACAATATTCCCAGAAGTTATTAAGATTCTCTACTGGAATATTTTGAAATCTTTTTCTTCGAAGGTTAAAGGCGAAAACTTCAATCATTTCATAAAATGGTACTTATATCAAGTACGTTTGATGGAAAATAATAAGATATATAAAGAACTAAAACTATGCCCTCCAAGCATAGTAGTCAATTCCTCCCCTAGCAGAGAAATAAAGATCACTAGGTATATAATGATATGAGAGAGAGAGAGAGAGAGAGAGAGAGAGAGAGAGAGAGAGAGAGAGAGAGAGAGAGAGAGAGAGAGAGAGAATCGATACTATCCAAAGTATAAAGAACAATCGTATGCGTAATAAAAGGTGTGTTGTTTTTCAATTACCAATTTACCTATTTTGATCTAAACGACACAAGGAATACTTTTTTCCCTTGAACAAAACAATATTCCCAGAAGTTGTTAAGATTCTCTACTGGAATTTTTTGAAATCTTTTTCTTCGAAGGTTAAAGGCGAAATCTTCAATCATTTCATAAAATGGTACTTATATCAAGTACATTTGATGGAAAATGATAAGATATATAAAGAACTAAAACTATGTCCTCCAAGCATAGTAGTCAATTCCTCCCCTAGGAGAGAAATAAAGATCACTAGGTATATAATGATATGAGAGAGAGAGAGAGAGAGAGAGAGAGAGAGAGAGAGAGAGAGAGAGAGAGAGAGAGAGATAAAGTATAAAGAACAATCGTATGCGTAATAAAAGGTGTGTTGTTTTTCAATTACCAATTTACCTATTTTGATCTAAACGACACAAGGAATACTTTTTTTCCCTTGAGGAAAACAATATTCCCAGAAGTTATTAAGATTCTCTACTGGAAATTTTTGAAAACTTTTTCTTCGTAGGTTAAAAGCGAAAACTTCAATCATTTCATAAAATGGTACTAATATCAAGTACATTTGATGGAAAATAATAAGATATATAAAGAACTAAAACTATACCCTCCAAGCACAGTACTCAATTCCTCCCCTAGGAGAGAAATAAAGATCAATAGGTATATAATGATATGAGAGAGAGAGAGAGAGAGAGAGAGAGAGAGAGAGAGAGAGAGAGAGAGAGAGAGAGAGAGAATTAAAACGCTGAGTCATAAATCTTTTCATAGATCAACTTCCCTTTTAATCAGCTTCCTTCGTCTTGCTAACATGACTACCATCTTTTCCAAGACCTAAATTATGAGTTAGTCTTCCGCGTAATTAATTTTCGTCGGATGTTTTCTCCTTTTTGCTAAAATGATTCACAACTGAGGGAAAAAACTTTCCTAGTGGCTGATTTAGAATATAATGGAAGTAATATTATTCTAACCTCCATATTTGAGTTAAGAAAATCTTAAGAGGAATATTTCAAATCGAATATTGACTAAGAAAATCTAAAGTAGTTGTTTAGATTTTTCAAACCTTATTGTATTTGATATATATATATATATATATATATATATATATATATATATATATATATATATATGTGTGTGTGTGTGTGTGTGTGTGTGTTTGTGTGTGTGTGTAATAAAACTACTGATGTATCATCACTTAGTCGTTTTAATATTTAGGTTTTTTGTTCTTAATTTCATTCAATTACAAGGCGGAGAAATGAGAAATGGGTAGTAATTCTAGACTTACCAATAAATTAAATGGATAAGGTTACTTATCATAATGTCATTGAATAAGATGTTAATTTAAAATGTAGATAATATTCAACAATAGATCTAAAAATAAAATGCTATGGATAACCAGCATTTCAAGATGACGATTCCAGTCTCTTAGGCAGTCATACTACACATCGTAAACGACATACTTTAATTTTTGGTTCATAAGGTAGGTATAAAAAATAAGGCCACCACAATAGAGTTTCAAACCTTCCCCACCCCTCTCCCCTTCCATGTCTCTCTCTCTCTCTCTCTCTCTCTCTCTCTCTCTCTCTCTGAGTACTCTTAGGTATCTCCCAGTTGAAATATTTCTTTATTAATAACATTTATTTCTACCCAAGGTACAAAAACCTTACTAACAGCTCTGTTCACAAAGTCAGTCTTCGTACTACTCAGAGTTACATCCTTTTTTATTACTGCTACATAGTTAGTCAACCGGACGTTCATTTCCTGTTGACTGCATAAAATCAACTTCGCGATCTGTATGTTATATTTTCGTTCTGTTTCACATCACAAAATTACCAGTACAATCTTCCTAAGTTTCTGTATGAGATGTATTCGACTCCCCTGACCTTGTGCTACCATTTTCCTTTTTCTAGGATACTTACAACGAAACTGAAATCAGTAATATCAATACACAATGATAATTTTCATAATGATCACATTTCATTGACAGAACTGAAACTGAACTGTGAACAGTATTTTAGGATGCATACCGCAGCTGAACCTGCGATCGAAACCTATCTCCTTTGGCTGTACAGGGCTCCACCCTCCTTGCCTTCATAAATGAAACTTCAGAGAAAGAGCATCATTGCATTATGGGTAGAGACGAGGCGGACGTGAACGTGAGCAGCAATGGCCTCGATAAGGTATTCAGGAGAGGAGAGCAGGGGATGTTCTCCCTTTTTTGAAGAAAGGAGATGACCCTTTGATGTTGCCGAGGCTCGTCAAGTGATACAAACCTGCTTTATTCACTGGTTTCTTCTTTTTACGCTCACAAGACACGAGAGGGCCATTTAGGGTTTCTACTCTTTTCTTATTTAATTCTCATATATATATATATATATATATATATATATATATATATATATATATATATATATATATATATATGTGTGTGTGTGTGTGTGTGTGTGTGTGTGTGTGTAAATAGCATCTCTTTCTCTCTCTCTCTGCGTTTACAATATCTTTTTCATTTCCCTTTTTATTTTTTCCTAATATCATTTCACTCTTATTCTCTCAACTGTCTTCAGCATAATCTGTTTTCATTCTCTGTTCTTTTACTCAGTCTTTCGACTTTCTTTTCTTTTCATCCCTTCTTCCGCTCTTTATTGTATTTATTCCAAACATATTCTTCCTTCCCATCTTTATTTATCTTTAACTTTACTATTTTCACAGTCGTCTCCTATTTCCGGTTTGAGTTCTGCATCCCCGCTTCCTTGTTGTCAATGTGAAAATGTTTAAGAATTTTAACATTTTTTAAACGATTCTTAAACATGCCTTTGTTTTTAAAGATTTTGGAAAGAATTGTTGAAGGGATTTAACCTTTGTTTTAGTAACTGTAAAGTAAACAAGTCTTGAGACATTGTACTAAAATGACAATTGATTCCTTCCCATCTTTTTAATTTGAACGATAGAAATAGAAAAATAGAACGCACCTCCAATTTGAGACTTCCAGATCGTATATGTCGCTTTTAGTTTTCTGTAAAAGAAAATCATTGGATGGCTCTGTCTGTCCGTCCTGACTTTTTCTGTCCGCCCTAAGATCTTAAAAACTACTGAGGATAGAGGCCTGCAAATTGGTAAATTGATCATCCACCCTCCAATCATCAAACATACCAAATTGCAGCCTCTAGCCTCAGTAATTTTTTTTTTATTTTATTTAAGGTTAAAGTTAGTCATAATCCGTACGACTGGCAGCGCTATAGGTACCAACAACACAGGCCACCACCGGGCCGTGGCTGAAATTTTCATGGGCAGCGGCTAAAAGTTGTATGGGCCGTGGCTGAAAGTTTCATACAGCATTATACGCCGTACAGAAAACCCGATTTCGCTGAAGAAAATTCGACGAATTTTTTATTTGTTTTTGATTTAACCAGAATTAAGGGTGGAGGCTAAAACACCACTGGGACCATTACTCAGCGTCCATTATATTTTCTTTTACAAGTACCGTGATACTGTCCTTTTTTTTATCAAACAATTTTCATTAATATCAACAATGGACGAAGTAACATGAAAAATATTTTATTCAGTTCTAGACTCACATCCATAAAAAAATTAAAAATTACAATATTTGTCTTTGGAACGTAATTATTCTATTCGAAATATCTCATTAATATATGTCAATGAGTTGTCATGAGACAACGCTCTTGACTGAAATAATAAAAGTAGCATTATTAGTTATAATAATACTGATAATATTTGGCACCTCTGTCAAGATAGTCAACCGAGTGTACATGATCACAGAGAAATTCAAATAGAGCGGCAGACACATTGGTACTCATATTTATATACAGTGTTTTTCCTTTATGAGTTATTCCATTGTGTATATACTATCTACTACAAACGCGGTCTACTTTCTCTCATGGGAAGCTGTTTAAAATAAATAAGATTACCATATGCGTAATATTTTATATAATTTAAATTCTTGTATTAAATTATACATATCGATTCATGGTGGAATGGTAAGTCTGAGTAAAGAGTTGTACCACAAGATGAGAGAGAGAGAGAGAGAGAGAGAGAGAGAGAGAGAGAGAGAGAGAGAGAGAGAGAGAGGAGAGAGTAGTCTAAAAAAACTATGTAAATCACTCCATTTGGGGTATTTCTAACACACTCCGACAAATTTTAGCAATAAAGCTTGATAAGAGAAAATTATGTTACTCTTTGTTGTTGGTCTGTATCTGGTAATCGGCTGAGGAGAAAGTTTCTATTTAAACATTATAAGAGAAACAAGCTTTAGTTATAACTAAAACTCGCCTATAATTATGTGAACTCTTGTTCATAAACTCGGTGAAAAATATGAGCAGGAGCTGAAAGGAAGGGCATTATTCAACTTCAGTCACTTACAGATGAGAGTAATTTCTTGAATAACGAAATGAGAACCTACGAGAGATACCATTATTAATTATAGTAAACGTAACCATACATGGTCATCTCTAGGTAGAAGAGTAGTGTTTACAGGACAACGACTCAGAGAACGCAGGTAGTAATAATTATTAAACTACCAGTCAAGAACAAAAACTTAATATACGAAAGATCAGTTAAAAAGAAAAACAAAAAAGTTCTATCATATCATTAAGGCTCAGAGGACTTAGGCCTAAAAACGCTGGTAATCCAGAAAATTGACGGTACCAACACAAAGAAAAAAACTCCTTTTGTAAGACGAGGAGAACTTCTATTTTATATGAAAAGTTATTACTTTATTTTCTGATGACATATTCAGCTCTTTATTCTCCATCCCTCAACCTCTCTATCTTTCCCTCCTGTCCCATTTCATCAAAATGTACTGCCCATTCTGGCTGTTATTTGAAAATTAGATAACAGAGCGAGAGAATTTCGGTAAACCCATCTCCAGCTGAAAATGCGATGATAGAATTCATCAGTTAGGTGGTTGTTGGTGTTAAGTTCAGTAGATTAATTGTTTGGAGATATACGATTATGCAAAACAATACCATGGAACAAAACGAAAACATACAAGTATAGAAGGACCTGGACTTCCAAAGACGATGGTTTAAAAAATAAACGAGTAAAAAATGCGCAGAAGTTTCCTCGGCATAATCAGGTTTTCTGTACAGTGCATAATGCTGTATGAAACTCTCAGCCACGGCCCATGAACTCTCAGCCGCGGCCCATGAAACTTTCAGCCACGGCCCAGTGGTGGCCTGTGCTGTTGTAACCAATAGCTGTGCCAGACGCACGATCACGGCTGAACTTAACCTTAAATAAAATAAAAACAACTGAGGCTAGAGGGCTGCAATTTGGTATGTTTGATGATTGGAGGGTGGATGATCATCACACCAATTTGCAGCCCTCTAGCCTCAGTAGTTTTTAAGATCCGAGGGCAGAGACAGAAAAAAGTTCGGACGGACAAACAAATAGAATCAATGTAACATACACGGTACTAAAGCCGAATGCAATGATGCAATGTTAATCACCTTTACCTTATCAGGTGATCAGTGATGCTGCAATGAGTGACGGTCTCATCCAAGTCGTGGATTATTCTTCACTTGAGGTGCCTGCAATTATCCAGAGTCACTTCAAAGATGTTGCCTACAAAAATCTCAGAGGGGCGACTAAAGTCAAACTAGAAAGGCAGTTTTAATAAACGAATCAACACACATACTTGATTGGTCATTTTTGATACATGAATAAGTAGAAATAACATCAGCATGTATTTTTCGTATCTGAACCAATGGAACGCCTAAACTAAAGAATTTTATTTTAATGAAAGGAATCGAGTAAAATACCACTAGCAAAAGTTTGAAAGATGTACAGCAACATAATGATATAAATAATCGACTAAAGAATTTTATCTTAATAAAAGGAATCGATTAAAATACCACCAGCAGAAAGTTTGAAAGATGTATGGCAACATAATGATATAAATAATTCGACAGTCGCTAGTTAAGAGTAACAAATCTCTTTTTCCCCTTGAGACATTCCTGATACTTTCATCCAAAGTCGATCATCCACTGGAATGAAATAAATCTAAAAAGCATTCATATCATTCATACCGAGGGCCCCGTTATGGCGCAGCTAACGATGTGTTATCAATAAACATATCAAGTTAGATGTATGAAGATTAATCAAAAGACATATTGCTAATAATACCTGTCAGCGAGAAAATATTACAGTTAATAAAAGCGAAAATATCATAAAAATTCATATGCATAATAAAAGCTGTCAAACCGGATGAATTGTGGGTAACATCCGAAGTCGTTAAAATAAATGGCTTCTATTCATCATACTGGGAAAAATCAAGGATGACTGATAACTGACATATACGATGACTTATTATACTTGCACATACTAAAAGTCCCAGAATTTCAGTTGACTTATCAAAATGTCCATAGGCGTAAAGATTATAAAGATCTATAAAACCGAGAAAGTATACTTTAAATGTAAAACTTTACTTCCTTTTGCATATCTTTTTCAAATGCAAAATTCTTTTACTTTTCCACATTTCAGTGTTGACTAGGTAGTTCGTCTCATGATTCTTATGCGAAATCACATGTAGAATAATGGTCGGTTTTGTCTATTTCAAGAATTTTTCTACTATGGGTACACATTAAGAAAAGAAAAAAAAACTGTCTCTCATCACCATAAAAGTGTAGCTATCATTAGGTTTATTCTGCTCTAATGCTGGACATTATTATTTCTAAAGCTCTTAACATTTGCAAGTTTTAAAATATGTCAGCTAGGTTAATCACGTAGATCTTGCTTGTATTCTTACAGATTCCAGAAGAGGAATTCTGTACCTCCTGCGGTATTCTCTGAATCATTAAGCTTGCAGCTTTTTAGGAAAAAAGAAAGTCATCATTTAAGATGTGAATTCCATTAATTTTCTTCTATTATGTGGCAGGGGTCCCTTGGCTGTTTCAGTATGAACGCCATAAGAATATCTAATCCATTACAAACCTAATATTTCTATTGCAAGATCAGAATCTGACTTCTTCTGAAGGTAAAATTATTCGACAAGGTTGAATCCATATACAGATCACCGCTTTGTTTTAATACTGCCCAAGAGGGAAGACAGAAGGAGATGAATTGTTAAACAAGCCACAAAGAAAAAGTATATTAATCATAGTCGACGCACTTTAAGAATATCGCTCGGTCACACCCACATCCTCCCTATCCCACCCCGTCATCCCAGCCTAACCCCCATCGCTCTTTCACGATATTACTCATACGGCTGGCAGCGCTATCTTTATCGTAAGCCAGACTCCTCTACCCATCTCCGGATGGCATTTTCCCGAGATGTAACCGAGTACCAGGACCTTTCCCTTAAAAAAAAGCGGGACGCCATATCTTAAAAACTAACCATAGAATTTTCTTGAAAATAATCTCACTATGTTTCCCACACCCACATTACCTACAAGGCACTAACCTGACCTAACCTAACCCAACCTAAACTAACCAGGTTAACCTAACCTAGGGACATGGCAAAAAAACCAGGGCTGGTGCAATACAAGCATGCATTTCAAGAATTTGCCTCCAGATGAGTGGGGGTGGAGGTGGCTTCCCTCTGGGGTCTACTACTCCTCCCTGGGATAAGCAAGTTGCAGCTGTCACTGACGCACAGAGAGAGAGAGAGAGAGAGAGAGAATTACTATTTGTGTTGTCGTGAAGAGGAAACTTTCAAAAGTATGTTGATAGAACAGCTGTACAAAAATAAGTACCAATTTACAGGCTCTAAAGCCACCCTAAGTTACTGAATGAACGACATTTCGATGTTATCAGTGTCATGGCCAAGCGACAACTGATATCGTCCGAGAGTGCGGTACGATAATGTCATGCATTATCTGCGGTGCCAGGTGAAGGGGGCGTGGCCGAGTGATATTCTTAAAATGCGTCGACTACAGTAATGTACAGTACATGGGATCTGTATTACTACCTAACGTGCTCTTCTTCTAGATATGTACAATGAAGTTTCTCCAGCAAGAAAATAAGAAAAAAAATTTTGCACTAATTCATTTCTTTCTGATCATTAAAAAACCAGGGTAAGTGATGAACAGCATTGAATCCGATAGGATGAGGCAGATTATGAATAATAATGTTATTTAAATTAAACTTCCACATAATGAACTAAAATACTAAGAAATACAGATTAAAACCACATAGGCATGAAGAATTATATATTCTTCCCAGGGAAAATGTTAATGTCTTCCCCTAGCAAGAGACATTAACCTTAATAGAAAAACCCGTTATCCTCAAACAGATCTCATCTCGTTTCATAATGGAATTGCAATAATAAAAAACAAAATTGCCGAAGTTTTAATTTCACGGTCTACTGGTAGATTTGCATCATAAAAGTCGTCAGAGAAATAAAGTCTCGATTCCGGAATTGCAATTGGTCGAATTCTTTCGGCTCTGTGCATTTTCGTTTTCAGTAAAGAATGTTTACTTTGTATTTTCCTAAAGAGACTTATTTTCCTAAGGAATTTCATTTCTTTAGTTCGTTATTTGATTTATGATATATTCGTTTACTCAACTGACCAATAAAAATCATTATTAAGTTTACTTGTAATACGTTTATTAGTACAGCTTTTAACGCAATATCAAAGAAATATGAAAGCAATGGTCATGACTATTTCCAAAAAGTGTGAAGAAACAGGGAATTTAACAGGTTTTTGTTGCTATTAAAAATACGTATGTATCTACAGAAAGTGGCCCGTAGATAATGTGTGATGTATATGTATATGTATATATATATATGTTTGTGTGTGTATGTATGTATGTATGTATGTACACACACACACATATATATATATATATATATATATATATATATATATATATATATATATATATATATATATATATATATATATATATATATATATATTATATATAATCATAAACGTATTTATATATATATATAATATATTTTCATATATATATATTTATATATATATATATATATAATCTAGCATTCATTTTAATTATATTTGTATTCTTTGTATGCTAACTTTTAGATGGACTTTTTGTCAAATCAGTTTCATCAGAAAAATCTACAAACATAACTGTCACCTTAGATGGGAAACCACATAACCTCCACATTTACTTTCGAATCATGAATAAACCTCTAATTCAAAGAATTACAACAACATAAGCAAATTATACACCCAATAAGAAATCTGATCAGAAGACGGTTAAAACCCCTATTGTTTAAAATCTCGCTTAATATATATTATTGTTTTTCCACTCAAACATCTCCTCCATCCTTTCTGTCTATCAATTTCTCAGTCTTCCAATCGCCTTTCCACCCAACATTTCAGAATTACGCTCTAATCTAAATAAGCTACCGTCCTTCATTCAAAACACATGACTGAAACTCGGAAACAGTGATACATCCTTTTACTTATATAACCTTTCTACATTTTTACCGCTCTAATTGTCCTTACTTTACAGATATTGCACAAACTATTCTCCTCGGCCTCACGAACATTTGTTTTTTAATTGCTCCAAACATCGACGCTTTATTTCCAAATGTTGCCTCCATAGACACTCCGATAAATTCATGAAGTTGCGTCTTAGGTCTCCGGTCTCTTTCATTATACCCATAATGACTTGGGAAAGTGGTTCTCCATGACGGAGGCTCTCTTTACAGTCTTGTACATACGGTTCAAGTGAATGTGGTTTTCGAAATGGTGCACCGTGATCTGCCTTAATTGTTGGCAATGCTTCCTTTGGGAAACAAGGAAATGGATTTAACCAAGCGTCATGAGACTCGGGGGAAATCTCGCCCTAATTGGATTCTGTGGACATCTTTTCTTAGTATTTCTTTGAGAATTTCATTACGCTGGGTAAATATTATTAGATGCATACATTTTGGGGTAATGTCCGTTGCGTTTTCAGAATTTATTTCTCATTTTACTCAAAAGGACTACACAGCTCTCTGATCCTATAAATATAATTGTGGAATATGGTACCTGGCAAGTAATTTTCTTTTTCTTCCTTTTTCTGAGACATATTAAAAAGCAAGGGATATTTTGTTTGGCAAATACACAGAGAAGGGAATTTTCGTTTATCAACTTGCATTAGAAGGTAAAAGGGTATGAGTTTTGCTGTAGTTGTTATGCTGTCAAAATGGTCTTCATTAAAGTAGTGAGATCCACTTGTGATAGCAAATAGAAAACAGGTTGTAAATCAACCAATAATACATACTATTAACATATTCAACGTAAATGTTACCCTGTGTCAAGTAACCCTGTGGTTTTCGTTCCATTATTATTATTATTATTATTATTATTATTATTATTATTATCCTGATCAAAGTCTGCACAAGTTACAGAGGAAAATTGTCAGATTACATCTAAAGAAACTGCACGCTATAATATGTATAACGTGATATGTCAGCCATTAATTGAAAACTACAAGGACCGGTCATACAACAGGTGATGGCAGCTCGTCAATGTCCAGCATTTGTTACCTCCGAAAAGACATATGACAGTTCTTACGTAGATATCAGTTAGAATGGAATTTAACTTAAGGTGACAATGTGTTTTTTATTTGTAGAGGGCAAAATTCTGAGACCATTTGACAAATATTTTCCTCTTTGATCAGTGGGCTACCATGGCGAAGATGAAGCAAGCTATAGAAAATCAACACACACACATATATATATATATATATATATATATATATATATATATATATATATATATATATATATATAATATATATAAAAAAAAAATATATATATATATATATATAGTATATATATATATATTAATCAGGATATATATAAGTTTATAATTAAAAAAAGTTTGTGAATTTAATTAAATTTAACATACTTCATGTTAATACATAATTCTGTATTCATATAAATCTGACCTAAATACTTTTCTCGAACAGCAAAGATTTCATAAAAGAACAAAGGAAACTAACACTTTCATATAATAGATAAAGAACATTTTAAGATACGTTAAAAACATGGAGAGAGAGAGAGAGAGAGAGAGAGAGAGAGAGAGAGAGAGAGAGAGAGAGAGAGAGAGAGAGAGAGAATTTCCAATACGTATTGTAATTAGACTGGGAGAATTTCAACTCTTCGGAAGTTTTTTGCTTCTCCGCGAGAATTTTACCTTTGTCTCTCATACGGATTCCCACATTCTATTCCTAAAAGCGCCTATTAGGGTTGCTGGGGAAAGTTCAAGAACGCGACTGCACTTTTTCCTGCTTCTCTTAATTGACTTTTCTCCATTCAGGTGATACTGATTGGACTCCGCTCTAGGTATGAAAGTTTGTGGATGGGAGGGTTAAAAGGGAAGATTGAACTTTCTCGTTTTACCTGATTTCGGTAATGAAGAAGTTACTCTCCATGAACAGAATACTGCAATACGTTTGATTATGTTTTTACAGGACACTGTGAGATTATAGAAAGCAACGATCCGAAATCATATCTTCCCATTCAAAGAAATTATTGTTTCTTATTATCCACTTCAGGGACCGCGAGTCATCTTTTTTCTTAAATATCTTTCAAACTGATTATTTGATCGAAATGGTATTTTAACACACTGTACAAGACACCTCCCGATAATTTTTGGTAATACAGTGCACTGTCAAATGGTGTAAGTTAAGGTGTTTACTCTTGACTTTTAAAGGCAAAGTCGCATGAGTCAGCAGGACCCATCTACAGAACCGGACGTACGATATTCTCCCTCCCTCTCTCCTTATCTCTCTCACTCTTTCTTCATCGCTGTTTTTCTCATCTCCCCCCCCCCCCGCAACCTCTCTCCAATGTACAATATGCAATAAAATACCGTTTTCCATGATATTTTTGAATACTAACAGATAACTGGAGGTTCATAATGAAAAGGATAGCGAGGTTTGACGTAACGACCATAATAATGGTCAATTTTTCCCAGTGATTTCTTTTTATAGTATCCTTGGCGTGTCAGGTAATACCGCAATGAGAAGGGATTGTCTGTCGGCTGCAGCACTCACACTATAAGTACTCACTGCGTGATTGGTGGAGACGGATTTTTCATGTTACTTTGTCCGCGTCGTTGCAGAAATGAATTTGCTATACGACTCCTAACCATATATAAAATGGAGAAAGCTGACAACAGATTAAGGATTAACCTCAATAGATAAGTGTATCTTCATAACACACTTACGCAAAAAGCACACGCATATTGGTCAATCAATCAATCAATGTATCTATCTCTCTATCATATCTATTACTTTGTCTATATCTCACCCTTGGAGTATGTATATATATATATATATATATATATATATATATATATATATATATATATATATTATATATAAATATATATATATATATATATATATATATATATATATTATATAAAACAGTGTCTCACCATTATCCAACCAATAATTTCTACATTCGTTTTAGTAATGAGGTCGTTATCTACGCAAATATATATTTATAAAATTTAAAAATTGGACATTCGTTCATTTTTGACGATTGCTTAACAGATTATGAATATTTTTCTTTTACTGCATGCCTCTGTATGTATTCTGCCCACAGAGAGAGAGAGAGAGAGAGAGAGAGAGAGAGAGAGAGAGAGAGAGAGAGAGAGCGATTTCATAATTCCTTTACCACTCTATATAGTAGTGTTAGTCATATACTGGGTTGTAGGTTAAACTTTGTGATTTAATTTTGGTTATCTTATCTCCCCGTTCCTAGGCAACACGTCGATACGAGGGGTAAAGGTGAATAGCAAGGCCAAGAGAGACAAGGCTTTACCCAAATGGGAGTCCCATCCCACATGGGGTAACTACGTAGACGATGACGTATCTTAGAGGTATGTACCTGCTCAAGGTCCTGGGTAACCCTTTCAGTGCTCACCTGACTGTCACCAGTCACGGGGTAATAATAAGGTAAACATCTCCGTTTTCTTTAAGGTAAATTGTGAACTAAGGTAGACTTGAGAATTCCTCAATAATTACTGAGTATATATAGCACTGCATAATGTCACGTGTGTTACGTTGATGGCTGCAAATATAGGTATCGGGAAACTAAGAGGGGGGGAAAAGGTGTAATTGTCTATTTTTGACCATTTTTGGCTGGTAATATTCTGATGAGAGCTATTATGAAAAAAAAATTATCTGAGCTACCGTAGCCATGTGCAATTTTTGAATTAATAATATATGCATTAGAACACACACATATATATATATACAGTATACATATATATATGTATACTATATATATATATATATATATATATATATATATATATATATATATATATATATACATACATATATACATGCATTTGACAATGCACTATACTGCCAAAAATTACCGGAATGTGCCTTGTACACTGTGTTGAAGTACCATTTCGATCAAATAATTAGTCTGAAAGATACTTAAGAAAAACGATGGCTCGCGGTCCCTGAAATGGATAGTAACAATGTATTACTGATCTTAGCATAATCGCGATTCCAGGTAATTCAAATTCTATTAAAACTTTCACTACCATTGCAAACCCATATAACATCTTTAACTCTATGTTCTTTGGTATCTCTCACTCTCAATTTTGTTATCAGAAAGCTAATTTTATTTTTTAATTACGCTTGGCCTTGGGGGAATAATGACAATACTTTAGTCTAAAAGATTTCGGTTAAAATTCATTTTAACAGATGGTATATGCAAAGTATGAATATTTACTCTTTTATAAAAAGGGACAACTACTCTTATATCATTTAACATCATGATTTTTCATCAAGATACATAAAGATTAGTAAGTTAACGGTGGTTATCAGTCTCTACAGCAAACACGTTCGTTTTTTGTAAACATCGATATTTTGGAAACCAGAGGCATGATGAATTAAGTTGGGTTGTATACATTTTGAATTTCATATTAGAAAATGAAAAAAACAAAAAGTTATGTTTGTCAAAGATATTTTGCTTTAACAAAAATGCACCATTTTAAAGCGAAGAGAGAGAGAGAGAGAGAGAGAGAGAGAGAGAGAGAGAGAGAGAGAGAGAGAGAGAGAGAGAGAGAGAGAGAGAGAGAGAGAGAGAGAGAGAGAGAGAGAGAGAGAGAGAGAGACAGATAGTAACGTTCTATCGCTCTCTTTTCAATTTAAGTTTCATCGAATGATTCACTGTCCCACCTTATCTCTCTCTCTCTCTCTCTCTCTCTCTCTCTCTCTCTCTCTCTCTCTCTCTTTGCGGCATCGATTACCTCTGGCCTTTTTCTTGTAGTGAGTCGGAATAAATCAGTAAATTACTTATTCAGGTTCTCTTTTACCCTCCTCAAATCATCAAAGGATTTTCTTTTGTTCACTCAGACTCTCTAATGCTTTATCAG
>NC_089767.1:28832008-28834508 GCF_040412425.1 Macrobrachium rosenbergii
ATATATATATATATATATATATATAATGAAAAATCAATGAACTCTGTTTCTATTACTTAGAACCAACAAAAAATCACCTGTCTGAGTGTAAAACTGCTGATTTGTTTAGCCTTACTTCAGATTACTCTCTAACAAACACTCTTCTTATTCTTTAAAGATATACCGAGGGTTTGGCTGGGCTTTCGATGACCAAAAGCCCATAACCCTTTCGCATTCCGCTTTACTCAATATCAGACCGACCCTTACCATCTCACTTTGTACTAATGGCTTGGTGATTCCTGCAGCCTATATCTCCAACGTACCGAGATTCCCAATCTGGCCTTTGGGAATTAGTGTCTTTAACGTTTAAGCTTTGAAAACTTAATCTGCGCATCTACTAGACGCAAAGGTTCCGTAGATTTCCTTTCAGAATAACCCCAAAGAATAATGTTTATGATTAGCTAGCTATTGTGATTTTTGATGACGTTTAACTACCTTGAGGATTGACAGCAATTCTGATGGGACATTGTATGATACCAACTTTGTTTGTCAACTGAAAACTCATTAGTATATAAAGCCAAATTATGTTCATAATATGAAATCATTAGGGTTTTAGTTTGTCTGTCCGTCCGCACTTTTTCTGTCCGCCCTAAGATCTTTAAACTACTGAGGCAAGAGGGCTGTAAATTGGTATGTTGATCATCCACTCTCCAATCATCAAACGTGCCAAATTACAGCCCTCTTGCCTCAGTAGTTTTATTTTATTTACGGTTACAGTTAGCCATGATCGTGCGTCTGGCAACGCAACAACACAGGCCACCACGGCCGGCTGAGAGTTTCATACAGCATTATAAGCTGTACAGAAAACCTGATTGCGCCGAAGAAACTTCGCCGCATTTTTTACTTGTTTATTATTGATTTGCTCTAATACTTACAATTTATTGATTGAAATTGGTCGTTAAGGTCCATATTGCCATAAGTGACAAAGCGAATTCCTAAGGGAATCAATATATAAAGGTGTAACAGCGTTAACTGCCTCCATCATCCTCAATGAACATTTAATGAACAGAACACAGAGCAGCAGAGAGAGAGAGAGAGAGAGAGAGAGAGAGAGAGAGAGAGAGAGAGAGAGAGAGAGAGAGAGAGCTATTCAACCATATGTGGGTTACAGAGATCACCCTGACTTAGGGTCAATACAGTTAGGGTCATCATTAATTTAACAACTCCTGAGTACCGAGAATTCAGTTATCAAAAAGTAAGATATCAGGAAAATAACATGTTCAAAATATTTACATAATCTATGTGAAAAAGATGAAAGGAAAATGCAGTCCTTTTAGTGATAATGAGGCGTAAGATTGAGCGGGTAAAAATACTTCTGTGTGAAATACAATAAAGCAAATATAACTCCTAAAGTTAAATGAAGATCCTTCTCATTTGGCTCTCAAAAGAGGCGAGATTTTTCCCCTTACGATAAAAAGATAACCTTTGGTGTTAAACTGCGGGTAAGATCTGCTACAGATTCTTGGAATCCCTTCCTCTTCCGCAGCGCTTGAAGGCAGTTATTTCCTAGAAACTGAAATAAGCCACGGATTTCTAGTAACTATGATATTCACTATCAAAACACACCGGCATAGACCTAAGCAGAAGATTAAGTCTTTCAACATTCAAGGATTTTGAAACAAACTAGAAGAACATATACGAGAATATATAGATTTCCCTCTCTCTCACTGTACGATTTGATGCTTCCGGATACTTGTTTTATATATTTCTTAGCCTTCATTTGGATTAAAATGTTTCGTGGTTTATTTTACTGGCAGATGATTTATGTCTTAAAATTATTTTTGTTTCTCTCTCATTCTATCTCCAACACACACACATATACACGCACTAATTCACATTTAAGGTAATTTTATTGCTAGCAAGTTAATCAATAATTTCCCTTGTGGTGAAATTTGAGATTCAGAGGTCGTTCTTCCTCAATGCATAAATAAACTACGTGAGGAGTATAAGAGAAGTTTTAAATTTGTAAGACTATTCAACCACACAATGTTCGTTACCTTTTACGTACATAATCCACCACTTGTTCATCAACAACCGATTCAAATCACCCATCATAAATTTATCAATGCAGATTTGTT
Source organism: Macrobrachium rosenbergii (assembly GCF_040412425.1). Taxonomy (NCBI): domain Eukaryota; kingdom Metazoa; phylum Arthropoda; class Malacostraca; order Decapoda; family Palaemonidae; genus Macrobrachium; species Macrobrachium rosenbergii. Next base: position 28,834,126 of record NC_089767.1, read on the forward strand.
GAATGGGAAAGAAAGAGGAAATTCAGAGACTTGAAAACGATTGTACAAGTGACTTTTGAGAGAAAACGGCTCTACAAGTGATTTTTGAGAATAAATTAGGTTTATAAATACTTCGAAAAACAGGAAATCGCCAACAGTTTATGGGAATACACGTGAGGTGTTGCTAGCGTGTTGGAGTGGCTTAGCAGGGACTATTAAGCCTCCCTGGATAAGTGAAAGGTTCCAAAGGAATGGGAATGAAGAATAATTGAGCCACTGAACAAAGGCAAAGTTGTTACAGGGGCCGGTGAGAATTTTGAGGCTTGGCATTGAGGACTATTTCTGTTAATATTATTATGAACAATATTAACGTTGTTGCTGAAGAGAAAAAAACTAAAAAAATT
>NC_089767.1:28839508-28867008 GCF_040412425.1 Macrobrachium rosenbergii
ATATATATATATATATATATATATATATATATATATATACATATATATATATATATATATATATATATATATATATAATGTATATATATACATATATGTATATATATATATATATATATATATATATATATATATATATATATATATATATATATATATATATATAGCAGAGTTCGACTTACTTTGTTAAATAAGTGAATTATTCCATTTAGCGTAAACAAATACCAGCGTCTGCTAGGGTTGACAAAATTAGCGTGAGTTAGCAACCTCATCCCTGGTGACTTTACACAAAAGTCGGAACATTTTCCATAGAAGAAAAACTTTTCTTGTAAAACAAGGAAAAAAATAAAAAAAATACATCTTGTAGGAATTGAAAAACATTAAAATGATAATGAGTAAACATGAAAAAAAACTAATTATTTCCAGTGCTCCATTAAAAGATACTTAATACTGTATCAATCATTAAAATGAGTTCCGGAAAAAAATTATGACTGCAGCACAATTGATATTTACTAAACAAAGGAATTAAGTAAAATATTAATGTCTATTATTTTTGCAACAAATGGCACCTAAAATCGCAATGGACGTTTACATGAAACATCGACAGGGTAAATGCATTTATAATATTTATATGAATAAATTGCATTTGAAAACAGAATGCATAATCAGCGCCCGGGGACTACAGCCATTAATGTTGTTAACTGTGAAATGATGAAATAAAGAACCCTTAAATATATGTAAACAACAAAATACTAAAACCTGATGCATAAAACACAATGCAATTACTTCCTTTGTTCTATAAAATGTTTAGGCCTCTATGTGTATCCGACATGGTACATAAAATGAGACGAAATAAATTAGATCGAGTCATTTTTTAAACAATTTCAAAAGAATTAACGTTATTGTATAATTCACTTAAAATCTTTGTGGCATGTAGACCGATAATCATGACAAGGTCAGGGAAACCAAAAGTCTTTCAAAAATTTGGTTAGATTATTGGTAAAAATACGTAAAGCCAATACGCTCGTACTTAGGAACTCCATAAAATAATGTCTAAGAATAGATACATTAGAAACTGAAATAAAACCTGATAAGGTATACGACAAAAAGCATTCTATTAATATTTAATGTCCGAAAAACAATGCCAAAATCAAACGCTTATAAAAAAAACCCAGCTTACGACTATTCCACATTCCAAAGAAATACGAAATTGAAAATCTAAACCAAGAAAAGGAAATTAATTCACAGTAACCTAGCGGTCCGAAAAAACCCGAGAGGTTCAGTGGGAGAATAGGTTCCAGCCCTCGGGCTGGGGAGTTAAACAGTGGGCCTAGCGACACACTGGCCACGTGTCATAGGCATTGGGACCTGTACCCCACTGGCGTCGGCCTGAGAAGCAGGAGATCAGCGCCTGTCCTATGAGTCTACAGAGGCTCAGGAGGATTTTAACTTTAACTTTAAATTAACTCAACTATTGAAAAAGGCATGAAAATAATGCAAAATTCGGCAACGTAAACTCGACATCTTCGATGATCTAAATCTACGCAGACTTGAAAGCGCAAAGTTCCCTGGCCTGATCGTATATTACTTTTAAAGAATAGATAACCTCCGGCTGATTTTTTGGGAAATGCTGAAGGAAAAAGATTGTCTTGATACAAAGCACTATGACGCACTATGACCCTAAAACAATCTCCTTGTATTCTAATGCTTTACTTACATTTTCATCTCGTTAATTTTCAGTTTGTTAATTTATTTTTTGTCTTTCCTAATAACTGATCTCTTCTTTCTGTATTTCCCATAAATTTCTGTTACTTCTTTCATAAGGTTCATGTTCTGAGTAATAATTTTAATGACAGTAATAATAATTGAAACTAAGAATACATTTTTTAGAAAGCTTTTCGAAAGATACAGGACACACAGAGAAGAAAAATCTATTGTATGAATACCACACACCAAATAAGCACTGCCTGTAAACGAAAGCCGAAATAAAGAAATAGAAGAAAAAAGTGCAAATTTTTCTTAATACTTTCCAAACCATATGACATTCTCCCCATCTACAAGAGAAAAATTTATCCGCAAAATATAAGGAAAAGAGGAAAGAGGACCAAGCCCGCACAACACCTCTCCGGAAAGATGAAAGGGTCACTCAGTTCCAACACTTTAGCCTCTTAATGTTGAAATTTCCTCCCCTGCCTTTAAAAGCGAAGCAGCATATATTTCACTGGCACCAGCGACGCGATCTTGCCTTCATGATGATATTGCTTTCATGGTAAAAATAAATTTCCTAAATGTGGGTAAAATTACACCAAAAATACGTGTGCATGCATATAAACAACCTTATGTATGTAGGGTAAGTTGTCATGTTACTATTACCTTGGTAATAATAATAATAATAATAATAATAATAATAATAATAATAATAATAATAATAATAATAATAATAATAATAATAACACCTTTTATACATAACCTGAATAATAATAATAATAATAATAATAATAATAATAATAATAATAATAATAATAATAATAATAATAATAATAATAATAACACTTTGTATATCTAACCTGACAAAGGTCAATCTTAGGATTTATAACAGTTCATATACAGATTTCGTTTTGCTGTTTCTAACAGTGTAACCAAGAGAAATCGAATATTTTACTTTGAATTTGGATTGTGTTGGAAACTCTATACATTTCTCATTGTCTCTGGAGCTCTGTTGGCAATAAAGGATACTATGCAGGACCATAAAATAATGCAATAAAATAGAGAGAGACCGAGACCATCAAGTCGAGAATCATTCTCCTTGAGAGGTGATTCTATTATTATTATTATTATTATTATTATTATTATTATTATTATTATTATTATTGCATTTTAGGTCCAAGGCTCAAGAGTATTCTTACTGTATTTTACAAAGCACCTTGTTTTATCTTGATAAACCTCTCTCTCTCTCTCTCTCTCTCTCTCTCTCTCTCTCTCTCTCTCTCTCTCTCTCTCTCTCTCTCTCTCTCTTCTAACTGGAGTTCAAAATATGCCAGTTTCTACAACCAAGTGTACCATAAGTTTAATGAACTAATATCATCTCTTATTTCAGTTACTTCTTTCTGTTCTCTGGACTATTACATAATCATTTTCCCTCTTTATGAGTCACAAAGTGCAGCGTATCGCGTTTTCTCTATAATTTTGGCTTTTTTTTTTTTTTTAATATTTTCCTTAATTCTCATGCACTTTTCGTTCTCTTAGTTCTTCATGACACCTTCATTTCGTACTACTATACTAGTCAATGAGCTCTTATGTCGTTAATAGATTCATAACTATTATTGTATTGTCGTTCATGTGTCATGGAAAATAGGTTTTGACATCATTTCTGACACATATTACATCATTATCTTCTCTCTCTCTCTCTCTCTCTCTCTCTCTCTCTCTCTCTCTTTCTCTTGCCCACACCCAAACACACACACACACACACACACAAACATTTAAAAATCGACATTCCCCCTGCCTCGTACCTTATCCCTCACTTTAAGCAATTTCCTTTATCGTCTCCCACGACCTCTTCCCCCAATCTCTCCTCAATACCTTGTCCCTTCTCTTTCCTCCTACTCTTCCGGCCTCCTTTCTATCGCAGTCCATTGTCTAATCTCCCTCTTTCATTTCCTGTGGATTCCCCAAAAGACACAGCAGTAGAGTCAATTTCATCAAGCTGCTTCAGGTGCTCTAAAAAGTAGCTGTTTGGTCAGCGTTATGTTTGTTCTTTCACGAGAAGAGTTTATATATATATATATATATATATATATATATATATATATATATATATATATATATATATATATATATATATATATATATATATATATATATAGATAGATACAGATATAGATATAGATATATATATATATATATATATATATATATATATATATATATATATATATATATATATATGTATGTATGTACTGTATGTATGTATGTATATGTATATATACATATATATATAACAATTTCTTCCTTCTGCCAACAAAAAAATAATGACTTTTTATTATAATTTGTTGCACAGATCTAAAGGTTTGTGTAGCCTTAAATCCAGTCCAGAAAGAACGTGAAAAAGTATATTATTCTAAACAAACTGTTATCAAGACAGTTTGTGTTATGAGGGTTGGTAAAACAGTTCATACTGGAGTTCATGCTGAAACTAACGAGTAAAAATAACTATCAGTAAAACTGGTAGACTTCAGCAGACATCAGTCATTAAACAGAACATTCCCCATTAATTCCACTTCCCATATATGGTTATTATTCATAGTGCTTTTTCTCAAGGGGAATTCGACGATCATTAGGATAATCGCAAAGTTTGGAATAGTCTCCTTCCCTCGGAATACTTTCCCTAATCTAACAATTATCATATAAGGTGAAAATTACACACACACACACACACACACACACAGAGAGAGAGAGAGAGAGAGAGAGAGAGAGAGAGAGAGAGAGAGAGAGAGAGAGCGAAGACTATGTTGCTATTCAGAAAAAGGACAGGAGCGAAAGGACGGCTAATAAATCATTGTTTTAGTACGGTTGACAATTGTAATATCAACGGACAATTTCAAATGATATCTGTGAGACCATTTGGATATCTATAGTAAAATTCTCATACTCATTATATAGAGAGGAAGAGAAAGGCAGAATTGATCTGTACATGCAATAAAAACAAGTAAAAAATGTGCCGAAGTTTCTTCGGAGCAATCGAGTGTTCTGTACAGCCGCTACAGCGTATAAATAATAAATACAAAGTCAAGTAATGGAAATAAAAAAAAATCTCAAGTAATAAGGGAGTAATATTAAGCGAAACGTCAAAAACGCTGGGGTACAAATACACAATACCTTTTTCAAAACATTATTCATATTAGACGAGAGGAACAAACGGAAAACAGAACTTTAACTCGCATGAAAAATCAGGCCAACTTACTTTGCCTTTGTTTTCTGAACTTGAAATATGCCGGAGGAAGTAAAACAGGCAGAGCCTCCTGAATAACAAAAAGGGACGAGGCAAAATATAACCAAGTTTGCATTACAAATACGACAGAAAAGAAAAAAAAATAAAAGCTGAGATAGATAAATGCACGGGGAAGCTCACAGGCTCAGACGGAAAGGAAGAATAATGTATACATGAAAATAATTTCATTTTCGTTATTTACTTTGATATTTGGTTTGTTGTGGCAAATACATTTCTTATTCATTTGCTTTAAATAAAACGATAATTACTTATTCATTAACTTTTTGTGACTTTATGTAATTATAAGCATATACGCACACAAACACACACATATATAAATATATATATATATATATATATATATATATATATATATATAAATATATATATATATATATATATATATATATATATATATATAATATATATATTATATATATAATAATATAATAAAGATAAACAAAAAAACATCGGCTGATTCTACAGCAGCCCTAACTATAGAGGACTGGAGAAAATAGATAAGTGATTAGAGATACCAAAATACAACCTTATTTTCTGACGCATTGCACTCATGAATGTATTTTTTTAAGAAGAGTCTCTAAAACCCGGAGATCTGGACGACCCATGCCTACTTGGATGGGGACTCTGAGACTGGAGACGGGAAAGAGTGAAGATTTGTGAAAGAGAAAGCACAGGTAAAAGATATGTGGCCAAAGTCCTTTGCAAAAAGAACTAAGCTCTCCTCGTCTATAATGAATTTATCAATCTTCTTTCAGAATTTCTTTTAATTTTATCATATTATTACGTATGAGCTTAATATTACTGAAATATAAGATACATTTTAACACTACTGTGTCTATTAAGGGTTTCATGAATTTTACCAAATCTAAACCACTTATTATATTGAAGACATCGTTACACTAAATTGCAAATTTAACTGATGTAGTGTCATGGACTATGAAACAAGCTTATTAGAACAGCATAAAACACACACACACACACACTCACACACACAGAGTGAGAGAGAGAGAGAGAGAGAGAGAGAGAGAGAGAGAGAGAGAGAGAGAGAGAGAGAGAGAGAGAGAATGACTCACACCACCTGAGATCATTATCTTCATCATTATCCCTTTCGTCCCGAGAGAGCAAAAAACAACAGGACTAAAAGAATTATCGAGGTAAAATCTATTTTCCAATTCCACGAACAGATTTTTCCGGCAAAATGAAAAGTTTATTATCGACCTCAGGAGCAACCATTTTTCCTTTTCCCTTACCTATTTAGGATTTACAGTGAAAAAGAGTCCCATGCAAAAGATGCAAAACGTGACGGATATTTTAACATATAAATTGTGTAATCTTCGTTGGTGTGCTTTTAAAAAAATCTGTGCTTTCGGGATTTTTTCCATAGTTTAATAATAATTGAGGTACAAGTACGTTCAAGAAAAGCTTAAACTGTTCCAGTCAATCAAATGTATGTGATTATAAAAGTTACTACTAAAATTTTTAGAGATAAAGCACCGGCTAGGGTATAGTATCCACATCAATAAGTGCCATTGTAAAAACACTATATCTACCCTGAGAGAGAGAGAGAGAGAGAGAGAGAGAGAGAGAGAGAGAGAGAGAGAGAGAGAGAGAGAGAGAGAGAAATGCCGTTAATAAGATCTCAAAAGACAAATCTATGTAAGGAATACTGAGGTAATACTGCATAAATAAAAATGCTTCTTTACAACGTTAGAAATGAGGTACACAACAGTCAGGTGGAAATGGGTGAAAAAATAATACAAGACAGAAAGAAACCAAGAATAAAAAGAGACGCAAGTCGTCAACATCCGACTTACTTCTCATCTTGGCAGACTTAAAAGGCCTTTTCACCTTCTTCATCTTAACAAAGAACGCAAAAAAGACATTCGTCACTGATAAAAGTTATTTGCTTCTTTTCGCTCAAAGAGTGAATCAAGACCCACGGGTTCCTTTCGTGGATTAATTATCTAATTAATTTTTTTAATAATGCTGGCTAAGCTATTAAGAACTGTATCTGCTAGTATTATACCTGTTTGTTAAATCGATGTTCCGGTTAACGACTGAATGTAATGGGCTTTTTCGGACATAATGTTTTCTCTTCATAGGATTTTTCTTGTAATGAAATGGAAAATAATTTTTCGAGGTGGACCAAAAATTAAAATAAACAAAAGCAATATCAACATTACAAGAAATTAGGAAAATATACATAGGATAGCATTTTCAGTTCAGTGTATCATAGCTACAAGAATCAGATTTTTATTAATTTTCCTTAACTGATTCACAGAAATTCTTACGTTGCAGAAAATATGTAAGAGCAAAGGAGTATGTCTACACACATTTGAAAAACATGAACGCTCTCTCTTTAATTTCTCAAAAGGCAAATGCTTCTTCCAGATCATCCGAGTAACCACTAACAGTTCTGTTTACAACGTTTCTTTAATTCCATTTCCTGAATATGGGAGGATCGTGGACTTTTGAATTTTGTAGGTTAAAGCTTCCAAGTATTTCCCGTTACAAAACTATAATAAAAAGTGCCATTTAACCTGCTATATAAGATGTCTTTGATGTCCTCAAATTTGCAAGGTCCCATTCTTTCCACTACCATCGTTGCTAAAACTAATATTAGAAATATTAATCATAACGACAAAAAAAAAAAAAAATCTTAATGGCTCAGCTTCTCCCTACCCCAAAACATTAGGACTGGTAAATAAAGGAGAGAGAGAGAGAGAGAGAGAGAGAGAGAGAGAGAGAGAGAGAGAGAGAGAGAGAGAGAGAGATATGCTTGGTAAATCTTTGGCTTCAGCTCGGAAAGGAATTCACAATAGATAAGGGAAGCAATAAAACGAAAAGGATGTGTTTTCAATGGCAGGGAAACCGAGATAGATGCAAGAATCCGGGGGATTTTAAAACAGCGTTGGGGAGGGACGCTGGAATCAAGCAGAGGCATTCGGCAGCTGACTATAGAGAGGACTCTGAAAATTCAACGTCAGAGAAAACATTTCTTGACGATAACGACGCGAATGTTTATGGAAACGTAGTAAACGGCGGATTGCAAAAGGACGGTTTCGCAAAAATTATTCTCCGTCTGAAATGGCATGAAAACAGTTGGCGAGCATTTTCTGTCTGGGATGAATTAAAAGAGGACTTTCGCAAAATCGAATTTTCCGCTAATGAAGGCATGTACGATGACAAGTCGCACAGTAATAAATCAGTTTTAGGTTAATTCACATTTACGCATATAGCCACACAGACACACACATAATATATATATATATATATATATATATATATATATATATATATATATATATATATATTATATATACAGTATATAGTTTTATTAAATCTATTTATATATATATATATATATATATTCTATATATATAAAACCTATATATATATATATATATATATTACAAAGTCTATTTTTAGACACTTTTACGCCTTCTGTACCACAAACCTATCAAAGGACTAGGTAGGTAAATCTAGATGCCCTATAGAAGTAGCGTTTTTTAAAAGTACTCAAACATATACTCCTAATACGATGAAAAAAATCAGCAGTAAAACCTTATATCAAATACCACACATGTATACAATGACACTAGTTTCAAGTAACGTGAAATTGCTTATAAAACGAGAATGAAAACGAAATTTAAAAAATGCCGAAGCAAAACAAAAATAAAGGTGATTCCCTTTTGACATTTTTAACTTCACAAACAAGTGTGATTACCAGAGCTTTATCCAGTTAAAGAGATTCTACATTGGAAGTAACTGAGAGTTTCAAGCAGCTGATTGTTCTAAAAACTTCTTTGATCTGAATGTCATTTGATTTTGACACCACAAATTACCAGTCTATGAAATCGACAGTTAGAAAAGTTGCCTGTTTTGTCTACCTTCATCTGAGAAGCCATTAAAATGTTGAAGGTTGTATGATTTTACAATGAAGATATCAATTGCTTTATGTAGTCCAGTAGACTAAAAGAAGACACCAATGATCGCATTATTACGATTTTTGACGTCATAAAGTAATGTTATTGCAATACTGAAAATGAGGCATTTTCATCTGCTATGAAACCCTTCTTATGAACAACGCAAAGACTTGAACGGTTGAGTAACTTATCACAGATTAGAAAAAAAGGTTCTAAGCACTCAATATTGCGTGATAATTTCCACAAATTTAAGTCGTCTAAATGCGTAATTCTATAATGTGAAAGAATCACAACTTGGATAGGAATGTAGTTTTTCAGTAGATGAATAATTTATTGTATGTTTTGCGCCTCAATGATAATAAAGTAAAAAAAGTCCTCTTAATGTAAAAATTCTTATATATTTATATATATATATATATATATATATATATATATATATATATATATATATATATATATATATATATATATATATATTATTCACATATATACATATATGTGTATATATTTTATATATATATATAATTTTATTTATATAATACATATATATACATGTATGTGTACATTATATATATATATATATATATATATATATATATATATATATATATATATATATATATATATATATATATATATATATATATATATATATATATATATATATATATATATATATATATAATGTGTGTGTGGTAGAACTTTTTCAAAAGGACAAAATCTTTGTAGCAATAGTAGTCTCAGGCAACAAGGACACTGGACAGAGAATAACTGGTCACAGTTGTCACCATCGGAGGATATACGGCGTCGTATATAGACTTGGTTGACGACAAAGGGGCAGAGAGAGAGAGAGAGAGAGAGAGAGAGAGAGAGAGAGAGAGAGAGAGAGAGAGAGAGAGAGGAATCTTGGCCTTTTATATCTACCAAAATATGGTTTGAATTTTTGGTAGCGAAACCTCAACACTGTTACATAAAATATAAATGACCGTAACATTTCGAGGGTTTTTTCAAGGGGAAAGGAAGTTATTTTCCTTTTAGCACCTAGTGAAAAATTTGAGTTGGAATAGTGTATAAAAAAAGTAACTTCTGAATATATCTTGATAAAGAACCTCCTGGGAGCATAAGAGGAAAAACGTTTAATGCTTCCCAGTTCCTTTGTTCCTGGATTTTCTCTATTCTCCGAATGACGATCAAGGACATGCTTTCCTGACAGTATACTCTCCGTCCTTTTCATGGAAAACACATCTTCAAAACAGCAAATTATCTCTCTCTCTCTCTCTCTCTCTCTCTCTCTCTCTCTCTCTCTCTCTCAATTTAGGAATATTTTCAAAACTACTGAAAACAAATTGTATAGGTTACATTATATCAACATATTTTCCGATCTCTCTCTCTCTCTTTCTCTTATTCGGTTCGGGAAACATTTTCAAAGCTACTGAGAAACAAACAGAATAGGTTACATATTTATCAACATCTTTTCCTCTCTCTCTCTCTGGACAGCAACGTATGGTCGCAATCTTTAATCCATTAAATATTCAGATTCCACCTTTTAAACTCGTATCTGCACAACGGATTTCCCCCCTTTTTTTTTTCCTTGGAATCCCTTCCACATATTGATTTCCTACGGCAAGAGGCAATGAGGCTCTTCGAACGACTTTCCTATCCTTGGCACATAAACTGGAGGGCGCGTTATGCTAGGTTCGTTCTTGAATGGGGTTGGTCTTTGAGCAAGGAAGGATGGTGGCATTTTGGATAGTTTAGATATTAGTACAACAGTATTACTCTAGTCCAGGATTACGGACTTACATTCATGCCTCAGCTATATCTTTGTTTGTATTTTATACATCGAACAAGTCATTCTCTCTCTGTCGGCATTTATACACAGACACGCACAAACACACACACGCACACACACACATACATATATATATATATATATATATATATATATATATATATATATATATATATATATATATATATATATATATATATATATATATATATATATATATATATATAATATATATATACATATACACATGCTATACATGAGTGTATGTGCGTGTTTCTTTGGTTATACATAACGTGGCCTTTGTAAGGGTTTTATTATTATTATCGTTCCCGGTTTCTACAAATGACTATTTGATTATTCTCAACGACTAATCTAAACCCCTGTACAGGACGTTTATATGGTATTTCAACGGTAATTTACATTTGTTTAATTATTCGAGAAACAACCGATATGAATGAGCATATACTTAATTTGGGTGTATTTTGACTTTCCATGAACGATAGTTTTGCTCTGTTTTCCTCAAGTAGCTGTATATATTTCAGAGTTAAATAATAATGATTCAGATAATGAGAAACAGATTAGTGTCACCTTCAACTGAAAGTGTTAGAGGCCATAGGAAGCTTACATTTCACAGGACCTCTAGTAAGGAAAGCTGGACAGGAGATTGTCCAGACTGTTTACCGAGTCAGGGGCTCTCAACAAACCATGTCATAAAGTGGAATGGCTCTTCCCTTTCCTGATTTATACAGTACATGGATGTTCCGAGATTGCGTTTATGACATGGAGTGTGTTAGGTATGCTGGTTGTTTCTTTTCCATCTTCTTCATTTTTATTTAAATGAATTTCTCTGTTTTTTTTTCCTAATTTTTACTTTAGTTTCCTTTGCTTTACTTTCCCATGCAACCTCAGTTTGTTTTGTTGTTAGAATCACTGTGTCGATCGACGCTATTGTTCACTGCAGCTTTATATCATCGAAATAAATGCCACTATTTCTAGATTAACAATAACATTGCCTGCATAAAAAGTATTTCCGATATCAACATTTGTTCACGTTTATAAGATATTCGCAGGAATACCGCCATTTCCTATTAAAAAAAAAACAAATCTGATGAAATATTCCGAAGATATACCATCGAAAAGACAGTTGAAATCATCCTTCCTCGAGTTCTGGAGCTCTCTGTGGTTATTCCAGTTGAAAATTCGACTTCTCTTAATATTTAACTTTGACAGTTAGCTGGCTTTGTAGGACATATCGTTGGAGAGGAATAACCAATGAGGAATGTCTCTGTCAAGTTGAAACAAATTCTGATGAAAGGCATAAGGCTAAATTAAGAATACAAAAGTGAAAGTTGAGCCTGGTTCTCAGTTTATACGGTGATGGTTTCGCTTCTAATATCCTTAGCAAATTGTTTCCAACTGACTTGAATTCCTCCTAGAAATTGTGTAAAGAACGTATCTTTGTGGATGTATGTATGTATGTATGCGCTTATATGTCACCAAATAGCGTGTGACAATATGTTCAGCTAAAGCGACAGGAAAATTAATGAAAGGAGTACCAAGCGCTTTCGTGTTATTTCCAATACATTTTCGAGGTACAATTATTGTACCAAGAAAATGTGTCTGAAATAACACGAAAGCGCTTGGTACTCCTTTCTTTTATTTTTCATGTGGCCTTAGCTGAATAGCTGAATGTATGTATGTATGTATGTATGTATGTATGTATGTATGTATGTATGTATGTATGTATGTATGTATGTATGTATGTATGTATTCCATGGTCAAGTGCTTAAATACAAAGCTAACTGAAGGAATAAGTCAAGGGCTCTTAGATATCAAACTCATAATCCCGGAGGCCCAGGAATTTTACCCAAAAATTACTCTTCAACCAGTTCTGCAAATATTTCAAATTATCTATAAACGGTTCTAATTTCATGTCCTGAATACTATCTCAAATTTGGAAATATGCGGGTGAGTAAGGGGCAGTGCCATGAATGGGTCTTGTACCTGAAACCAACTCAGTGGAGAGTCGCCGACAATACCACAGACCTACGACGATCTTGACAATTTTAACGGGAATGGCTACGATCAAAATGATACCATGATGATGATAATAGTGAAGAAATAATACACGGCTAGATATTATAAACTTCTCTGATTTGAGAGAGAGAGAGAGAGAGAGAGAGAGAGAGAGAGAGAGAGAGAGAGATGTAAAATAACTGGAGAGAAGTGGCAAGCAACGTCGAGTGATAAGTAAGAAAAAAGCATTTAAAGGTATGAGCAAATGTCAAGATCTTAATTCCCTGCCCTGTATTTGTTTATCCCTTCCTTTATCTGTGATATATGGCAAGCAACGTCGAGTGATAGGTAAGAAAAAAGCATTTAAAGGTATGAGCAAATGTCTAGATCTTAATTCCCTGCGCTTTATTTGTTTATTCTTTCCTTTATCTGTGATTGTATATCTTTGTTCCCTACCTCCGCTCTCACATAACATTATATTATACAGCACAATAAGGATTTTGTACTCGGTTCTGTTTATCCTCGTTCATGCAGAGGGATGGAACGGGAAACAAGATAAAGAAAAATTAATGAAGTAAAGCGGTTTTGCTATTAACCTCCGTTGTATATTGCCAGTGCAAATACTTATTATTCTTTATTTTTCAGTTACAGCTTATCAGAAAAGAAATAGCCAATTCATTCTGACCACTCCAAATAATTATTGTGGTTAAATAAACCGTTGACCGCTTCAACAAGCACTGTGAAAACAAAATAGTTGGGTACATAGTTATTTTCACGTTATTCCTAGCTTAACCTCCTCCCAAAAAATATTAACAATCATATGCGGTCTTAACGAAGTGCTTTTGTGTTTTTTATATATATTCATTTCAGATATTAATGCCATTCTGCTATGTAGTATTTGCTTACTTTTAATTAGAGGCGTCGTTAGAACTTATTAGTGATATATCTTTAATTTAAATGGAACAGAAATTACAAGGCTGTTTTTGACGAAGACCTAGTATGCGATATAAATTTTTTCAACATTATAAACACTTAATTAGTAAGAACTTTTAACCTAATAGACAAAGTGGGACATAACTATACTCTTGGGTCCACACTTCTTACCCTAACATTTGACAACTAGGCCCGACATCAGTCCCCACCTAAACAAGTGACTACCCGAAGAGTTATCTTAAGTAATCTGAGAGAATGATGCCAGCAAACCTCTGCAGTAAGTTGATCCTCAAGGTTGCTTTAGAAACTTGGAAGCATCCTGGCTTTGTACACCGCCATGTGTGACTAATTACCTCTTGTTAAGTTAAGCAGAACCCGTCCTCATTTACTGCATAATTACAAATTGTTGCATAAACCCTCATGCTTTTTATTAGTTTTCATTCCTTGGCAAAGTTCTTCGAAAAAAAAATATATAATATATATATAATATATACATCAGTTTTTCAGAAAGAAGGCATTTTAATCCCCATCTTTTAATAAATAATTAATGGTAATAAACTGCAAATACACGATGCAGATACGAATCAGCAAATGAACTTTCAGTAAGTTCGTTCAGAAAACCTGACTCCTATTACAAAGGTCATAAGGGTTACTAAAGATTATCTCTACAGATAAATTACCCCATTTCCTAAATTCCACTCGTTTGGAAAAATAAATAATTTGGAATGAGACTGAAGAGCTTGGCGCAAGAATGTCAATGAAATTATTTGATATGTTCACGTGACAGTTTTCTACAAAGAATTTTCATCGCAATTTGTAATAATAATATATATAAAAAAATTGTTAGGTTAAGATGGAAGTTTTCTTAAAATTCATTTAAAAAGAAAGTCCACATGCCATGTATGTGAGGTTACAGGAGTAATTGTTTTCATTTCCAACTATCAATTAACTCATTTAATGGTTAAATAAAATATGAGCAATTACGCAAATTGGAATCAACTGGATTATGTATAATCCTTAACCATCCGTGTGGCTGGTTTATTTATTTTTAAGAGCACTGGCATAGTCTTAGGCGCTTTATCTTTTAAACCTTTTGACCTCAAACAAGAGTGAAATATGTATCAATCCATCGTATAAAATTTGAAAGTCTTAAGGATATATTTCACCTTGTCCTATTTTCAATGAATTTCAGGCGCACTTTCATTTTAGCCCCCCCAAAAACTTAGTAATATAACAGATTTTAACATCATTATTTTCTTTCAATAATAGGATGTCTTAATGAGTACCGTCTCTCTATTCTTATGCCTTCGGAATACAAATTGTTGTACGGTAAATTATATCAAATCCGGCAAAAGCCAACTCGTTTGTATGTTTTTTAGGGATTCACAAACGCAATTACGTAGATTCATAGTCTATACTTTTAAAGGAAAATGGTCGGTACGTTGGAGACTTGTGATGAAACTTATCAATATTACTTTCGATGAATATGTTAATATATATTTTTTTTTTTGAGGGGGAGAAATTGCCCAAAGTGAACAGAATTCATTGTAGAATAGAGATTCTAATATTAATAGCGGAGAGCTGTGCATTATTAAAACATTTATTTTTGGTACTTGATCTGGACCATCTGGAGAACGGGACGTAAATTCATGTAGTAATGAAATATTTTATTTTTTTTCGCTACATGTTTGCAATCTCTATCTGTCTGCCACTTGTTTCTGCCTTGCTTTAATAGGTCAATTCTAGCAAACGTTTTGATAGCATGATAATTTCCTTCACCAAATAATTTATGCATTTGTGAATCATTCATTCTATAAAACATGTGTGCCTCGGTTCTCCCACGTATCTATATGTTATGTATGTGTGTAGGTAAAAAATTGTTTATAAAAACCTTATGCACAAAAATATAATTTCACGACCTTCGACATCAGCCAATAATGCATTCTGGCTTGATTTATTGACAGAACGACTATTAATCACACACCGCTCCCCTTCCACGTTCAGAGAGAGAGAGAGAGGCGTTCGCTCGGGGAATTTATTCCATATCCCATGATTAGCGCCAGCTAGCTGAAATGCTACTTTGCTTCTTTTGTTTTGAATATGTCTTCAATTCTGCAGTCTGGCGATGATTTTATCAATTTTGTATGGATTCATTTTATACTTCTGCGTTCTCTAAAGATAAAGGTTTTAAACGTATGGGGTCTTGAAATAATTCTATTGTAAGGACTGATACACCAAACAAGGAGAGTGTCATTTTAGTTCAATTGTTCATGTTTCTATGATTTATGAATTTCTTGACTCACCCCCTTACCATATATATAGTTCGTAATCATTCATTTGTTTTCAAGGATCCATAAACGCAGTGCGTTATGCAGTTCACTAATCGTTATTATATTTATAAAAGACCATAAATCACTGATAACCTATGAGACTGAAAAACTCAATATAACAGGAAGGTTAAATAACCTTACATACTATAACAGGAACGCTGCATAAGATTACTTATCATAACAGGTAAGTTCTTTAGTTAAAAAGCAGAAGAGTTTTCAGATGTAGTGTTGATTAAAGACTGTTAAGAGAAGCTGCAAAAATCTAAGAATAAGTTTGTGAGTGTTGGGAAATGAAAGAGCCTGGGAACAAAAGTAAGGTTATGACTCTAAATAGAAACCAGAAAGATTGAGTAATTAGTGCCAGTAAGGATGATTAGGAATACAAGTGCTTGATTCACATAGCAGTTGCAAGAAAATATATGGGATGGAGGACGAATGACAGAAGAGGTGAGTTGCGAATTAGCCTAAATGAGTAAAAGTACCATGGTGTGTTTAAAGGAATAGGAAAAGAATTGGAGTGCCTGTGGAGGCCGTGAGTGGGATGAATGAAGGAGCTGTTGATCCAACCTTCCTCTATTGATATGAATGAGATAGCTGAATATACCAGGAACCTAAATGGGAGGAAAATTTGTGAAGATAAAAGAAAAATTAAAATGTTCAGATTGCAGGCTTTGGTATCCAACGAAGGACAAGAGGGAGTTTAGCTCGATTAAATATTTGTTTATACGAACACGTGTTGGAATGAGCATTTGAAAAAAAGAGGAAAAAAATAATCGAAGATAATTATTCTGAATGTAAGATATAAAAACCTCAAGCAAAGTAATAAATGCACACAGGCAGGCAAGCATGCAAAATCACACACACACACACACACACACACACACACACACATATATATATATATATATATATATATATATATATATATATATATATATATATATATATATATATATATATATATATATATGTATATATATTGCAATACTTTGTCTCTCTCTGATAAAATCGCGTATTTCTGCGTTCCAAACCCGGTATTTGTTCAATGCAGTAAAGCATTTAGATTCCGTCAATATTTAGAAGTCAGATTGAATGCATAATTTTCGAAGCGCTTTGCTTACGGACTGTTCTCGTATTCCGAATCTTTTATTCATATCTGCTGCCACGTCCAAGGAAACAAAACGATAATGGTTGTAAATATACGTTTAACTCTGACAGTTATATTTTTATCTGGACTTACGTAATTCAATTTACTGTTCGGTGCGATTGTCTTTTCAGGAAATTACTGGGGTACTGGATTTTTTCATTAGAAGGCTCAGCCTTACTAATCTGACGAAAACTGAAAACATGATCCGTATAATTTAGCTGACAAATATTTTCTATCTTGTCAGTATAAAAATCTGTATTGATTCCGTTTACACACACACACACACACACACACACACACACACATATATATATATATATATATATATATATATATATATATATTTTTTATTATATATACATATATATGTATACATTATATGTATTTATACGTATATATATGCATATATATGTGTGTACATACATACACACACACACACACACACATATATATATATATATATATATATATATATATATATATATATATATATATATATATATATATATATATACACATATACATATACATATATATATATATATATATATACTGTATATACATACATATATATATATATATATATATATATATATATATATGTATATATGTATATATATATACATATATATATATATATATATATATATATATATATATATATATATATATATATATATATATATATAGGGTTGTGTACATACTATAGTAAAACCTTTCGTAACCACACATTGAAAACTAATCGCACACGTGTCACAAACAGATTGAAAACAAGTCAAGACTGTGAGTAGATAAAAGATCTTTTGCAAATACTGAATAAACGCATGACGTATTTATGAAGACTACCAATAAGTAGTTGACTTGTATTTAAGCTGTTTGTGATGTATGTGCGATAAGTTGCCGACGGGTGTTTATGACATGTTTTACCACTCAATACACGTTTCATTGAGGTTGCTGTACTTTACCGATTGCCACAAAATTGCGCCTCCCCCCCCCCAATAAAGCCTGTCCTACAAGATTTTTTTTTTAACCTTAAATACAATGAGCTTTTTGGGAGTGCAGGAAATATTTAAGAAAAACTCCATGTAAGCTTTCATTAAAAATTCCAGTGCCTTAGCCAACGAAAAACTAAAACTTTTATTGGTAAGACAAAGATCTTTGAGTTTCCTACTGAGCATTCGCAGAGTACAGTACCTTCATTTGAATACAAATGAAAGATGTAAAGTGTTATGAACTCGCAATGAATAATATTGTGGATGTTGCAATTAGACTGGTTTAATTAAGTATAATGAGGTCACTGGAGTAAGCCTTTTAACCTACTACCACTTATTTGCTATAAAAGCTATATCATACATCTCTGCCTAAATTTAAAAGTGAAGCTAAGCACAGCAAATATTCAAGAATACTGTAGAACTGAACTCCAGAAAGGACGGGTTATGAAATGACACCAGTCTCAATTGGCACAAAACAAGCTAATGAATACCACCTGGTTCTCTCGATCAAGTCAATAGATTATATATTTTTATTCCAAGGTTTCCCTTCACATGAAAACATTTCCATATATTCGAGGAATTTAAGCCCTTTTCCATTACTCTTGCAATAGATAGAAAGTTATTTCTGCTCATATGCACATTTATCTGCAAAGGTCAGGTATTTTACGAGAGGCAAAATGAACCCATCTTCTCTATGGCATTGGAAAGTGAAGTGTTTTGCTTCTTTCCGGAATGAAATATGACTTCGCCCCCATTCTCATAAAATATCTGATTTCGACGTTTATATGAATATATGAGCGGAAATAAATTCTTATCCTCCTTGGTATGCCATTGGAGGAGATTTGGAGCTGGACTCTATCATTCGAATTCTGGGCATTGTGGAACTTTTCGTCTTTTATTTTTTATTTCCCGTTTGAGTTTCAAGGTTTCTAGAATGGAACACGCATCCAAACATTTAGAAAAAGGGCGTTGTTTAGGAGTTCCTTTTGTTTACATTTTCCCCTCAATTTGACCAGTGTACACCATATGTTTTTAAAGCTTAATCAGCAATATTCCTTTTCATAACGGAGATGGTATCATTCAATTTTGGTGAAATATTTGAATTCGAGCGGTGAATATACACTGAGGTGACATGAATTATCCTTTTCTTTTGTACTGCAAATAGACTCTGTTTGAACTTGTTTTTCATAACCCGGGCGCTATGTTAAGCCCAAAAGGGGTTTTTTGTACTGGTACTCTCTTTGACCTGAAGGAGATTTACTTTCGTCGATTATCTTTGTCGCTGAATAGCATAAGTAAATAATCAGATGGTATCATAAGTCGTTCGAGTTCTGTTTCGCGCAAAATTAAACGTCCTAATATTGTGTCGCTATGAGCTGCATGGATATAGGTGAGTAAAATCTGCAAAATGTGGAAGCGCGCTGACTAAATTGGAAAAAAAATAGTTGTGAAGATACGTTCTATTTTTTATGGTTAAATGGTGAGAATTCAAGACGATCAGTTAGTTAAATTGGAGCATAATTCCTAATAAATGGGGAAAAGACAAAAATAGGTGAGAGATATTTACAGTTTTTTTATGGTTAACAGGCGAGAATGAAAGACGGCAAGTTAGTTAAAATGACGCATAATTCCTAAATCCCTTGGGTGGGGGTGGGAGTTGGGGGTTAAGGGGTGGATTAGGGGCGAGGAGCGGGGGAGGTTGGTGTTTGCCGGCTAGACTGACCTAGTAAGTGGAGGTCATGTGGACTATCATCAGAGGTGAAGCACTAAATAGAAAATAATTAAATACTTTGTCTTCTCCATGAAAAGTTTGCTTCAGTTAATCTTGCGTCGGTGTACATTAAAATGTGTGTTCGTAAGTCAAGAAATTCCGCGGGGTAGAGATTTATGTTGGTGCAACTTACACTTAAAGAGTGGTACTTCTCATCGATTTCATAGGAATTTAAAGTCTAGTGGGATTGTCTTTGATGTGAAGTAGGTCGCGAGTGCTGTTTGTTTGCTCTGTTTGTTTACCTGTAAAACTGATGGTTTGTCATAAGTTTCTTTTATTCAACCGTTGATTACAAAGGTTGACCACTTTTCCCAGCTGTTGACTTAACAGTACTATACACTTATACAAGTTGTTTGCTTTTCTCGTGACTGCCTGCATATCGATCTTAACTTGTTAATCTTGCATATTCTCCTGTTTCTGTTCAACAGGACTTTTTAGAGAATGGTTAAAACTCTAAAATATTTAGTGGTAGCAATTCGTTTGTCAGCAGTTATATTGCTAATATTATTATTACTATTCAGAAAAAAATCATATTCGTATGGAACAAGCCCACAGGGGCCACTGACTAGAATTTCAAACATCCAAAGAATATGGTGTTCACTTGATGGAAATAACAGATGATAATAAGAAACACAGAAAGAAGAAATCAGTAATTAGAAAAAATACAAATTAAAACACATTGATTAGTAAATAGCTGAAAATATAGATAAATGATTAAAGTACAAGATGAATTGTTTTGGGGTTATAAAGCATTGAATCTTCTTAAACGGTTAAGGTTCTAGTTGCACAACATACTCGATGACTGGTATAATAATGAACAAAATGTTACGACATTTTAAGATCCAGTTTCTTTGTCTGTCGCCAAGATCCTTTTGGAAGAAGATCAATACAGCTCTCGCGCCTCTTCTCTGTATAGTAGACATAACTTTACCGGATCGACTAGAGAAAATTTACTGATGTCGAACCCCATTTTAAACATTTTAAACATTCAGTCATCACGCACCGCGAGTGGTGCTGAACTAAACAAGCGCAAATCACATCAACCTGACACTGACCCATTTAGTATTCAGACAAAAAAAGTTGCTTGGGTAGATTATTCTGCAATAAATTGGAAACTACTCTCCATCGTCTAAAAACAACAGAGAGTGAGAATAACGTTCAACTACAAATTAGAGGATAATCTATAATACAACTGTTTTATCTCGAGCAAGTATAATCTTAGGATACCTTTTTATCCCATAATGATATTTCTGTTCACCTAACTAGATTTCATTGCTCTTAGTGGACAGGTTAGCTGGGTTACAGCGAAGGTCCCTTCTATTGTTTATAGAATTTTCTGGAAAAGACGTTCTTAACGCATACGGGTTCCTTGTGTTATTGACTGTAAGCTTTCTCTTGCCGAACATGATGGTTTCAGTTATTTTCGGGGTTATAACTGGTTTAGATAAGAACACCTTATCGTTAGCACTTTCTATTCACGTCTTTCTTGATTCTTTGTTGCATGGATGACCTTTTACCTGATATAGCTTTTTCAAGATTATTCATATAAATATTACAATATATTTCTCAAATCTTGATTTCACGCGTATCTCAACTTTTTTATCGATGCTATCACGTATTTACATTTGATTTCCGAATGAAATATTTTAGTATTAATGACTGCCAGTTTATTTTCCAAAAACATATTGATTTCATTAAATTAACCGATTGGGAACTATGCATTTTGGAGGCGTTGTTTATCTTACATAGTTATCTTCCGTACACCAGTTTAACTAACACCATTGAGGTTGGTGAGAATCATTAGGCCTAAGGAGTAAGGATGTCTACAATGTGCCAACTTATGCGGTTTATTTTTTTCTTATTTTTTGATGTTTATCACAAAAGAAGGAAGTTTTTCTTTTTTTATATTACTTTACAATCATCCCACAGCTTTACTACAATGCAGATCCAATGACAACTTACATATATATATATATATATATATATATATATATATATATATATATATATATATATATATATATATATATATATTATTATATATATATATATATATATATATATTATATTATTTTTATATATATATATATATATATATATATATATATATATATATATATATATGTGTGTGTGTGTGTGTCAGTTCAACACTCACTCAATTAGTTTATATTTTCTACTTATCTGAAGGAGCCAATTCTTAACATCAGTCAATAGTCACATGAAAATCTTAAATTCAAAAAAGTACGTAACTTAAATTTCTCTGTAAACTAGATACAAAGTTTCCTCCACGCTACAGATTTCTTCACAGGGGGATGTAGTTTGGGAAATAAAAAAAATCTAATTTAATTGTAAGTAGGTCGTGTTTCAGGGTTCCAGCTTGTCTCTCTCTCTCTCTCTCTCTAGTTTACTCCTTTGATTGGAGACCATAAATGTTTTTTTTTCCTTAGAATTACTATTTATTCTTTCTTCGTTTATTCCGACACTTTCCTCATCGCATAATTTCTAATCTGAGACCGAGCAGTTTATCACAAACAAAAAAGGCCAAAAAGACGGCTGACCTAGTGCCCTTTTCTACCACAGATACAAAAAAAAACAAGAAAAAGAAAAGAGGGTGAAAAGGGTAAATGATTAACCACAATGGAAGAGCTAGAAGAAAAACTCTTTACGCAGCTATCTTCAGGAGATCCAAGGCTTCGTAGTAGGAGAGATACAACCTCTGAAGCGTTTAATCCTACACTTGCCGATTTCCACAAAATATACAAGTAAATTCATCTTGAACCGGTTTCTTGAAATCAAATGTACGAATATTTAACTTGAAGACTGAAGAGTTGCACGAGAAAAAAAATTCTCTCATTGTGACATACAAAACAAAGGCCGAAAGGACATTTGTAGAAAATAAGGAAAAAGGTCACCTTACGGCAGGAGTAGAAGTGAACTTAGAGATGAATTAATATTCTAATCACCGATCTGACGAACAACTCCTTTAGATAGAGTCTTATCAAAGGAACAATAAAAGACGAAGCCCTTGCCATGGAAGCAGTGTTACGAACAGGGACAAGTCGGAAGTCATTCCTGTATATGTAATTTATTCTTACAGGATTTCTGGTGTGTGAAGAGGTAAATGTCGCATGACATAGCCTCGAAAGCGTTAGTAGTCATCTAAATTTTAAAGGCACATTTAGCAAACTGTGTGGTGTGACTTCTCCAAAACAAGTTTGGTTACTCAAATTATTGATGGATGTTTTATTTTTAAGTACCTTTTTCTTCAATCTAACAAAGGAAATAATCAAAAGGCATTCTGATTAATTTCCCATCTGGATTCAGGTTCAGTAAAGAACGCATACGTACATGCATAAATAAATTTATATATATATATATATATATATATATATATATATATATATATATATATATATATATATATATATATGATTGTCTATATATATACATATGCTTGTGTGTATATGTATATATATAAATATATATACATATATTTGTGTATATATTTATATATATGTATATATATAAATATATATACATATATATGTTTATATATATATATATATATATATATATATATATATATATATATATATATATATATATATATATATATATATATATATTATATATATACGGAAAAAATTCAATATAGGCGCTCCAATAAAGTCGAGAGTAACGAAACTATTTCCCGTCACCTTTTTCATAGGGGTCCTTCAATTCCATACAGAAGAAAATCGTTCCTTTTTCAAGGCCCGGGACAGGAATGAAAAAGTCATTTGCTTTTATTCTCTCTCCTGGCAAAAGGTTGGAGGTCCTCAAGGAGAAGAAAAAGTTGAATTCAGATATTTATACAATCCTAAGCTATAAAAAGAATTAACTTGTCTATTCTTAGTTGCTGATTTGGCTTCGTTATTCTAGTAAGGTTAAAACCGCCATATAATAATAATAATAATAATAATAATAATAATAATAATAATAATAATAATAATAATAATAATAATAATAATGCTATGGAATTCACAATCTCGTGATAAATAATTTGTGTAATAAAAATCGACAATTATAAAGTTAACTGTATTACTGTTTAAAATACAAAAGCAAACACTTTCGAACACCTGAACAATATTCCTCATCAGTGTTTACGTTAAAATAATAATAATAATAATAATAATAATAATAATAATAATAATAATAATAATAATAATAATAATGCTACGGAATTCACAATCTCGTGATAAACAGTTTGTGTAATAAAAATCCACAACTATGTAGTAAACTGCAGTACAATTTAAGATACAAAAGCAAAGACTTTCGAACAGCGTTTACGTTAAAATAATAATAATAATAATAATAATAATAATAATAATAATAATAATAATAATAATAATAATAATAATAATAATGTTACTCTTCCCACAAAACCAGAAAATCTTTTCATCCCGTTAGTGTTGAAAGACCTGTCACAGAATCATGCCATATTCCTTTAAGATGGCTTTCTAGAGCACTCGTTTAGCCCACATCCATAAAAACCAATGAGTGTTTTGAATGTCACGTCCAGACTGAATCACACCCGGCCTAGCTGCCGCCGAGGGAGCCAAAATAGCACACCGAAACTGGAAGTCGATAACTAACATGCACACGACGCGAGGTGATGCAGATCCAATAGATGCAACTCACATGCAACACCGGTCGGGAAGCAACAGATGTGTTCCGAGTCTCTGGCGGCAGGGAAAGGAAGTGGGAGGACGAGGGAGAAGGCAAGGAGAGGAAAGCGTGAGAAGGAGGAGAGCGTAAGAAGTCAAGGAGGAAAACGTGAGAATGGGGAAGGCAAGAAAGAGGAAAGCGTAAGAAGGAGAAGACAAGAAGGAAAGCGTAAGAGGGCGAAGGCGAGAAAATAAAAGCGTAAGGGAAGGCAAGAAGGAGGAAAGCGTAAGAAGGAGAAGACAAGAAGGAAAGCGTAAGAAGGAGAAGGCGAGAAAATAAAAGCTTAAGAAGGGGAAGGCAAGAAGGAGGAAAGCGTAAGAGGGAGAAGACAAGAAGGAAAGCGTAAGAGGGGGAAGGCGAGAAAATAAAAGCGTAAGAAGGGGAAGGCAAGAAGGAGAAAAGCGTAAGAAGGAGAAGGCAAGGAGGAGGAAAACGTAAGAAGGAGGGCGAGAAAATAAAAGCGTAAGAAGGGGTAAGGCAAGAAGGAGGAAAGCGTAAGAAGGAGAAGACAAGAAGGAAAGCGTAAGAGGGGAAGGCGAGAAAATAAAAGCGTAAGAAGGGGAAGGCAAGAAGGAGAAAAGCGTAAGAAGGAGAAGGCAAGGAGGAGGAAAACGTAAGAAGGAGAGGGCGAGAAAATAAAAGCGTAAGAAGGGTAAGGCAAGAAGGAGGAAAGCGTAAGAAGGAGAAGACAAGAAGGAAAGCGTAAGAGGGGGAAGGCGAGAAAATAAAAGCGTAAGAAGGGGAAGGCAAGAAGGAGAAAAGCGTAAGAAGGAGAAGGCAAGGAGGAGGAAAACGTAAGAAGGAGAGGGCGAGAAAATAAAAGCGTAAGAAGGGGAAGCCAAGAAGGAGGAAAGCGTAAGAAGGAGAAGGCAAGAAGGAAAGCGTAAGAGGGAGAAGGAAAGAAGGCGGAAAGTGTAAAAACGAAAGGAGCACGAAAAAATGATGGGAAAGGTAAAGACAAGAGGAGTGAGGTAGGGAAATGCTGATATGACGCGAAAGAAGAAAAGTATTGGAAGATAACAAGTTTCGTGTGATTTTCTAAGCTATTTACCGTAAGCACTTGAATTGTACCTTTTGAATATGGTTTGTTGTGAGAGTGAAGTCGCATCAAAATTAAATGAATTACCGGTAAAATTTATATTAATAAATTTTAATTCCATACTTATCATCTTCTCCATTATAATTCCAATGTGACAGACAAATGGCTAAGTGAATTAAGAATGAATACTTAGGGAAACAGCTCTGCTTCCAGAATAATTAGTAAGATGCTCTAACTAATTCGTACCTAGCTAACTGGGGAATTGGTTTAGTTCTTCAAGTTTGATTATATTTTGCTGGTATCTTACAATTTTTTTTTTCAAATTATAATTCATTTGCAAATGCAGTGTCCAAATATTGAGGTTCCACAAACACCTTCATTGAATTTACTGTACCTCCTATACCACTGCAGAGTCTATACCTGTAGCCAATAGAAAAGAGTAAAATCTCCTGTAGCCAAGTTTTATTTTCTGCTAGATTAGATGGTCGTAAGAAAATGAAGTCTTATATCTAGATATTTACGTAATCTCATATTTAAATTCATCCATTACTTCATGTACTAGCCAAATAGCCAGATCTGCTTTCTTTAAAGATTACGGAAGAGTAGTCCAATAAGTATAATGTAAATCTAAAAGAAAATGGATTAAATAAATATTTGTTATGTTGTAAATGTCTTAAGGAATTCTAAGACGGCTGCTAAATGAATACAGTTTGTAGTATCTGAGTGTTTAGCATTGGGTACTAAAATTCATATACCATTATTAAGAATACCTATGAAATCAAACACAGGGAACAACTAAACCTAATGGTGGCTAATATGCATAGGGAATAAGTTTCTACAATATAATTTCAATCAATATTAGATGTACAAACTCGTACATTATCTCTCTCTCTCTCTCTCTCTCTCTCTCTCTCTCTCTCTCTCTCTCTTCAAGGACCGAGTCAAGCAGAGTGCAATGAATGCTTACGGTGTTTACGAATTTCATGTTTTGGCAAAGCTTCCTATTGCACGATATTGAAATTGAAGCTTAAACATAGTGACCAACTTAATATATCCACTTTAAAGTTGGGCTGCCTAGTCTACAACCATAACTTAGTTCTTTGTTAAAAGAAAATAAAGGAAAAGAAAGTTTCTACTTTCCAGAAAGTTTTTTCGTTACAAATGTCAACTATTTCTTTGGCTCTTTGGTGAAAAGAATTCTCTGAATGGGAAAAGAAGGGTTACTAGGCAAAGGGGGATCGAAACCATTACGTATTCTAGTAGCGTGGAATCTTTTACTTGAAACAAACTGAACTTTAGTCTTTTGTTTACTTTTTTCCAGCTGTTTTAATTTGTTTAAACTATTTTTTTTTTATTAAATACTTTTTTAAACAAAAAGCATTTGCACTTATGGATTATATAAGAAATTCTGAACGTAAAATTTTATTTTATTTACTAACTTCTAAAAATATCCTTAAATGATTTAGTATCCTGCTGATGGAGTTTCTCTTTCTTTATGATTTCGTAAACAGTTGTCCTTTTGCTATAAGATCTGAAGATGACATAAAAGGTAATTTAAATTCACAGAATAGACCACTAGGGAAAATTTGTCTTATTCTCTTATCGACAGTGAGCCAAAACAGTTGAGACCTCTAAGCAATGAAATTCGGCGTTTACATCTCATTAAATCTCTTTGCAATTCATAAAACGTTATGAAAAGTTTTGCACAAACTTCAAGAAATATGAAGTACGTTCGCTTCCACCTCATTTAAAGACTAAAATTCAAAGTCACAGATCAAGGACCTGACTAAAAGTGGCAAAAGCCTTTTCATTAACTTCAAAGAATGGCGAAATCCA
>NC_089767.1:28877008-28904508 GCF_040412425.1 Macrobrachium rosenbergii
GTAGAGTTGTCAAAAAAAGAATCTGTGGCCTCTTTATTATTTATATTGAATCAAAATTTATTTCGTTTTATTTCAGAAACTGCTCTGTTCTGTATAAAAACTTGCTTATTTAGTTAAGTACAAATACCGACGTCGGCAATTTGCTACACAACAATATTACTGAATTAAGCAATTTCTAAAGAAAAATCATAAATATGAAGAGATGTGGAGGATGAACTTAATTAAAGAACTGACAAACTGCAACAGCACTGATTAACTGTTACGATGCAGAAAAACTATTTTTAGATTTAAACTTTCTCTATTTTGCGTAAGATTTTATCTCTGTGAATTTAAAGGTATAAGTAATTCATGTAAATACATGAAATCATATTTGAAAAAAGATCTGAGTTTGAATCTGAATTACTGAGGATATACATAGCTATCAAATCTTGCCAGGGTGATTCACTGAAATGGGGAAATTCCTATGTCAATTTAACCTAAAGAAACAAAAATAGCAAATATAAAAAGATGAGCCAGGCAAGGCAACAAATACGAATTATTTGCATTGGTGTTGATGAATAACCCGTGCAAATATAATAAACTTAATGACTGGTTCATAAAGTCAGCGTTACCCGGTGCACCTGTTATGAAGCAGTTTGGCCAATAATGGCATCATCATAGAAGACATCAAAGCAACTGATACTGTGGAAGTTCTTGCGGAACAGATTATGGACCCTAAAGCATTATACAAAAAAAACTTATGGTGTAATCTCTCTCTCTCTCTCTCTCTCTCTCTCTCTCTCTCTCTCTCTCTCTCTCTCTCTCTCTCTCCAAGTGAGGACTTCTATCATCACTTGTATTTTCTTTCATTCATCATCCTTTAAACACCTCTCCGTATCCCTCACTGGTTCCAAATTTAATAAATAATGAAACAATTTTTTTTTTTTTTTGGTCAAAACGTACCTGCTACAATTTGCATCCCAAACTAAATTTCCCATCCTCTCCCCATTCTTCCCTCCATTATTTCTCGCCACTTTTTCGCATTCACATCTTCATTCTCTTTCTCTCATTCTTACTGTCCTCCTCAGCTCGGCTGCTTTGTGGCTTTTCTCTTCCCCGCCGCAAACTCGGCTTAATTTGTTGTTTTCCGATATGCCGGGTGTTTTGGATCTTCCGCCTGCATGTTTGTTATCGATTTCTGGTTTTGGTGGTTTATTGTGGTAGTTCTGACAACGCGGCTGCGTTTCCATTAGGACTTGTCATCCTAAATGGAAAGATACTTCACGTTATGGTAGGTTTGCTGGAACACTGCCGAAGCTGATGCATCTTTCGAGTTGTTCCATTCCGTTTTACTTGCTTAGACTCAGATACTAGTTTTATTTTTCTTATTCCTCCTTGAAAATAGAATATTTAATATTATAAATCCAGTTTATATTAAGTGTTAAACTTTTATATGCATTGCTTTAATACGTTGAATATTTGTGATAAAAGTATTAAGTCTTTTTTTCACGTTTTTATTTATTTATTTATTTATTTATTATTATTATTATTATTATTATTATTATTATTATTATTATTATTATTATTATTATTATTATTATTATTATTATTCCTCGAATATGATGTTTTGACCCCATGAGCGTGTAACCAGTTAAAACTGTTTTGCAATGTGCATTAATAAGTGGAAACTGTTTCACGTAAAAGTCAAAACTTACGGTCATAAATGTTCCTAATGGTAGGTGAAGAGCTTCTTGAAGAGCGGTTGTCGTGTTTTGGTTAAAATATTAACCCTTTCTTCCTGTTGATTTTCAAGGAAGTGATAATAAGTTCCTTCGTACCAGATGTAGACAAAATTTTCTCTACTTAAATTTTCAAGAGCGTAATATTTTATTTTCAGTCATAAAATCTCCAAAACATAAATTACTATTAATGCACATAACCTTTTGTAAAAATATAATGGTATTTCAATCAGAAAATGAATTTTATTATTTCAAAACTGTACCTAGCTAGCAGATCAATATATTATCAGGTATTCGATGAACAATAATACATTATACGGAAAAGGCAAATTGGCGCATAATGTAGTTTTGCGGATAAAAATTCAGGTTTTAATTGTGGAATTTTTCTTTCAATGAATAAAGGAAAATAATGTTCGTAGCCCAAAAAGGAGTTCAGTACATTAAAGGTAAGAGCAAGTTCCCAGTAGCATTCAATTCAAAGGAACATTTATGACATTTTGGAATATTTATTTTGGTACACAGCGTGAAAATAGTTCACTCTATAAGTAGAGACCTTCACTGCGGGTACAGGACAGTTCTATTCTTATATTTGGGGTTGGATTCTTTTGTGGGAAAGGGTGGCGTCACCGGGGGATTTTCCCCTTTCCCCACTCTGATGCAAAGTTAGTGTGTTCAAATATAGATGCTGTATGAAACAGAAAGGAGCTATTTTTACTTTTTATCTGATTATTCCCAAATGGCAACCAATCTGTTCTCACGGCTTTGACAAGCAATCCGGATGCATTGTTTTATTTTTTTTTTATGCGTGCGTGTTATTTATACATTATTTATTTAGTCTATTTTAGTTTTATAACTGTCAGTGTTTTTCCTAGTAATTATGATTAGATTTTATTTCGTTTTCCATGCACATGTATCTGGGGGTGTTATTTCAAAATTTTATCTGTGATCAAGAGATGAACACTTCGCTTCGGTTTCATTGGTTATTCATTATGATTACACATTCACATGGTTGAATGTCTATTTCTCTTCCTTTTATCATGAAATAAGAAGCTTTCTCGTCATCAAGAGCTTACGTAATGGTAAGCCTGTTGTTAAACTGACAGAGATGGTCTATAACGAATTTACGACCAATACAAGACTACTACTGTAAATTATGGAGAATACGATTTAAATATATTCCACGGTATAAGTGGAATTAGTTAAAATAATAATTGTTACTTTTGATACGACTAAAGATGGTACAGGGGCTGCGCTGTAACAATCCTCATGACATAACGTTTGCAAGGAAGGCATATGTTACGGTATTAACAAAGCAAGAACAGTTGTGTTTGCATGGACCTAGATAAAGTTTATTACAGAAATGAATAAAATGTAAGGCGGAGGAATTGCGAGAGAATGGTACAGAACATCATTTGCTGAGAGTATTCAAGGTTTTTGTGACGCAGGCGAAAGAGTACGCTAGTAATATGCACAATAGTGAGCCTGAGACTAGTATGTGACACGTCTCCCAGGACTGAGACATATCACATATCTGTGTGGATGAAGTGACGCGAGAAATCTGAGAAACTTCAGTTAAATTACAGATACGAAGTTATGGGGATAAGACAGCGGGTCGCGAATGGAGTCAAAAAGAAGAAAAATTGGTTTCATCTAGTATGTTCAGCGCTTGGGACAGGGGTGGTCTCCTACGGAGGCTGCAAGAGTAATGAAAACACTTCCTCTTGACTTATTTCAATATGCATAAGTTAAATATAATTAAATAAAAATCATGTTTTAGGTGCAGATGATGAATAGCCTTAAATGTCAATAAAAACAGGGTAGATACAGGGATTTTTTAACTTCTTATGTTGGGAGATTTTGTAGCATCTTGTTACATCGAAGAAGAAATTTTGGGTTTCATCAGTAGACTGATACTGAAACAAAATGCTAATGAAGGTGGTTGTGGATTTGTAGCAATTCGGTACTGACTGATGACGTCAATAGACATAAAAGAAAAAAAGAAATTCTTGTATTTATGCAATATTTTGTAAGAATTACCTTTACCGTATCTGTTCGAAAAATAACACCTAGTCCGTCAGACCAAGTAAGATTAATGTTTCTGTAATGAATACAATAAGAGCACGAACAGTTTTAAGTTATCAGCTTTTATTTTTCGCCTGTTGCTAAAACATTTTATATATTTTTAAGGCAAAGATTGACGTAGAGTAAATTTACTCACCTCATCTGTTATGCAAGCATGGGAGTGTGCCTAAGTAAGATTTATGGTCTCTGTTCCGCTTTAGCGCTACGGTGAAAGGAAATCCAATATTCTAAAAACACCTAGCGTATAAAGATTTCGTTTTATGTAATTATGTTTTGTATTCAAGTTTACGTTGCACCTAGCCTCTCTTTTATCTAAAGAACATATATATACTTTAAACTTTATTTGGTAATATTATATGAGAGACAGTTAAGATAAAAACTAAACGTAAAAAATGCGCCGAAGTTTCTTCAGCGCAATCGAGTTTTCTGTACAGCGTATAATCATGGCCACCGAAAACAGATCAACCTTTCGGTGGTCTCAGTATAATGCTGTACGAGCCGCGTCCCAAGGGTCTTTACGGCCCGGTGGGAACGCTGGAATGAATGGTATTCCCAGGTTGCGAAGATCTGTCAGGATCGAGCTTCGCCGCAGAAATTTGGCTTGAAGTTCGCCGACTGCAACCAATCAGAATTCGCCGTCCATGACGCCCCGCTGAAGCCGTGTATAAATTCAGAAGGAAGGTGGCCTGTCCTATATCGTTGCCAGATGCACGATTATGGCTAACTTTAATCTTAAATAAAAAAAAAAAACTACTGAGGCCAAAGGGCTGCAATTTGGTATGTTTTGATGATTGGAGGGTGGATGATCAACGTACCAATTTGCAGCTCTCTAGCCGCAGAAGTTTTTAAGATCTGAGGGCGGACGGACAGACAAAGCCGGCACAATAGTTTCCTTTTGCAGAAAACTAAAACTGAGATATCTTCATTTTTTACGCCCTCACACCTGGTTCCTCAATCTCAGATTTGAATGATGACCTGGGGTTAGAAGTTGGAATAGCAGAACACGGGGAATCTCTTCAACGGAACATTATCCTAATTTTAAATCTAATAAATATTCAGGAATTACTTTGTTAGTATTAAGAGCTTTATTGATTTAATGTTATTCAGATATGTCTGAGATTAATTATTAGCAAGACTCTTTAATCTAGGGGAAAAACTTTTATCAGCGTCTTCTGTAAGACTTACCATCACAAAGTGTACTTTCATGGGAAGTAGTTTAACTCCTTGTGGGAGACAAAAGGTATTTTGTGCAAAATACTAAACACAGCAAAGAAATAAATAAAGTCGAACTGTTACGTTAGGATTTATATAAGGTATGTCAGTATGCGTATGTATGCGTGTGCATATATATATATATATATATATATATATATATATATATACATTACGTAATATATACTTTATACTGTGGAAGTCCTATGTAGCTCCAAACATATTTTGTTTAATTGGTAAACTGCTATTTCCTGAATTACACATATTGGAGGCAACGTACAGGGAAAAGATCTGTTAACTATCATGTGTCTTTATTTTTCTCACTTATTGTGGAACTTTATTTTAGCAGTAATTTGGTGGCTGATCCTCCATGTGAGCACGAATATGGAAAATAATATTCACAAATACTGTATCTAAGACAAAGAATATAACCGAAGGATATTCGTATTTCATTCCTACACACATGTCACTCGAAGCAACTGGGAAAGTGGAGAATGGGAGACATTTCAGATATCCTGAATAACAAGTGAAAGCTATATAAAATTTATTTCAGCCGTGGGGTGGCGTCAGTACCAGCTGACAAAGAAATAGGAAGCAGTGGACACTGAAATGAATGACAGTATGGCTTCGAAAACAAATCGAGAAACATGGACAGGAAGATCATTTATCTGTCTCTAGGAAAGGTACGCAAAATATTTCCTCCAAGATTGAAATGGACTTTTATTGGAGGCAGTTGAATAAATAAAAAAGTAAATAATTATATAAACAGATATATAAATAAATACATAAATATACATATATGTATATATGCTGTTGATATATATGTGCATATACACCATATATATTTATATGTGTGTGTTTTTCTGTATGGGTATTTATATATATATATATATATATATATATATATATATATATATATATATATATATATATATATATATATATATATATATATACTGTATATATATATATATATATATATATATATATATATATATATATATATATATATATATATAAAAAGAGCTTCAGTAACATGTATTCTCACTATTCTGTAACATCACTTTGCGTCCTACTTCTGTTTATCTTAAATACGGTCAGCCAGCAGTACAGCGGCGAACACAGGCATTTTATTGAACGATACAATATCAGTTCGGTAAACCAATTAACAATTAATTTTCCCACAAAGGAAAATTTGATAACAGCTTCTGTCAACTGCTCAAATGCAATTGTCCAGCGGGTTTCCGTTTTCGAATTTCGGTGAATTTTATTCGGTGTTAAGGGATTACGTGTGTCTATTTTGTTCACACATTTGTTACTCTAGATAAGACATTTCCTCGAAAAAGTAACTTTATCATATATTTTCTTTTGAAGATCAAAAGACTAAGAAAAATGGTCTACCAAAAAAGTCCAAGTCTCCCTCTCTCTCTCTGATTGCATATCTATATTTTGTTCACACAAGTATATATATATATATATATATATATATATATATATATATATATATATATATATATATATATATATATATATATATATATATATATATATATATATATATAAATATAAATATAAATATAAATATAAATATAAATATATATATATATATATATATATATATATATATATATATATATATATATATATATATATATATGCAGTTTTAGTATGTATGTACGTATGTATCTAATTAAGCATATGTGTATTGCTAGTGCTGAACTTGGTAAATTATTACATTCGTAGTAACAAAACTGAGAACTTTTTGGGGGGGACTGTGTATTGTAAATCTGGAAAGGTGCTTTAATATTAGTGTTATTTCTATAAAGTAAATAAATTATTCACAGCCATACTTTATATTGTTTCATGGTTATAGACAGCCAGGGTCTAAAGTTTTCGTAAGCAATCATCATTTGAAAAACAGAACAAGTTCAGCTTTATGACTAATTATTTTCTGAAATTCCCCGCTTGACAGATAAAAATAACAAAGTTGCTAAAATAAACCATGATATTACATAGCATAAACATGTACAACAATAAAAAAAATGAAAATCCATTTCTCTAAATATCACATCAGTTAAATCGCCTTATTATCTATAGCTGAGGAACTGTTCACGAGCCACAGAAAAACCTGAAACGTCGTAATGACCTTTTGTTTAAACAGTCTATTGTCAAAGGGCCTCTTCCCGAGGCTCTTCATCATCAGCCACATTATACCAAATTCGTTTTCTGCTCTCAGGGCATTTAAGAAACCTAGACATCCTAGACAATCTAGAAGGAAGAAGCAAAGATCGCCGCGGGCTTTCCCCTCATTTTATAGAATGGTTTTCTTAGCATAGAAAAATGAGTTTGTTTTATGTCTCAGGGTCAAGGCGCTCGTATTTCTTTCAGTTTTTCCTCTCTTAATCTTATTATTGAAAGAATATCTTCCTTTCCGTTATCATTAGAAGTTCTTTTTAAGCTAGGGTTAATTACATCATCATCTTTGTCTGGAAAAAATAATGCATCTGTACTACATACTCTTTTTTGAATAGTTCATTTTCCTACGTATTCCTACATACACACGCACATATAAACACACACACACACACACACACATATATATATGTGTATACATGTGTGTATATATGTTTGTACATATTTGTGCATATTAGTGGCCATATGACACAGAAAACATATGCTTAGTGAAAACACTTATACGTAAATTCAAACGCCAACACACTCCAGCATTAAAGCCCTGATGATAATGACAATTATATTCCGATAATGAAGCAATATCAGTGGATGGATTTTTTCTTGGAGTGTGCGTATGTGCCGAGAATAATCGCACTATGTTCGATACAATGACCGATTGCAATCAAACAATGATTCGCTATTGGAAATCTTATAATCATATCAGTACCGTTTCCGCTGGACTTAATCTGTCTCCTTGTTTTCTATCTGTTTTGTGTGTGCATGTGCGTATGTGTATGAGAGAGAGAGAGAGAGAGAGAGAGAGAGAGAGAGAGAGAGAGAGAGAGAGAGAGAGAGAGAGAAACACTTAGGGAAGATGTTGTTCCTTATGACGCTTTACAAGTCTGGTAAAATATTTTATATTACTTGACAATTGATTTTATTTGTAAGATATTAAGTATCATAAATTAATACTTCCAGAGGAAGGAACTCTATATTCATCAAGATGTATCATAGCAGCACTAAATTGGTTTAATTAAGAGTGGTCGGGCTTTGTACGTAGGAGTACCTTAAATGTATATGCAACGTGAAGTCTTGCATATTCACTTATTCTCAAATGAACATTCATGAATTCAATATCTCTTACACAGTTCGTTAATATCAATTCTACATTATAGTATTCGTGGCTTTAGAAATGGCTGGAATTTATTCAACATCTGTGGAAACATCAGGAACATGGAATATCTCAAAATCTGGCATCTATGCCTCTCTAATTGTGAATATGCACTCACTTCTCAAAGTGTGTTACCCAATAAATGATTTCCTTGAATAATTAAATGCAATGAGATTTCATCTTTCCAATTTATATTACAGCAATTCATATGTTCAATAAGAAAATAATAATAATATTAGATCATATAGCTGATCCTTTTGTAAGTATGGACATGAAGACTACAGCCGCGGCCAATAAATCAGAAGTTTTACCTTTCGTTCCCTTGCAATCTGCTGGTCAACAGTGCGTCCTGATAACTTAACAGCAAGTTACCATAGCACGATAATGAAACCTTCAAACTCGTTGGCTGCTGTTACAGAAATATGTAGATAATGCATACCTC
Source organism: Macrobrachium rosenbergii (assembly GCF_040412425.1). Taxonomy (NCBI): domain Eukaryota; kingdom Metazoa; phylum Arthropoda; class Malacostraca; order Decapoda; family Palaemonidae; genus Macrobrachium; species Macrobrachium rosenbergii. The sequence goes on from NC_089767.1 coordinate 28,885,806, forward strand.
CACCAGCAGTAAGTCCTACCATGACTGTACGGATAAACGCTACACCTTGCAAATGAGGAAGATACATAAAGTTTATAATAAAACTACATGCTCTGAAGAATAGCATGACGTTCTTAAATTCTCCCTTCCATGAGCAGTGGATTTAAAATCATTAAGATTCACAAATGCACCATTTAAACGCTAAGCGTTCTTATCGCATTGAAAGTCCAACCCTGAACAAATCCCATGTAAACTTATCCCTTGGACAGACAAACACTCAGATATACCAAATTATTAATATCAACCCATTTCTACGCTGGCAAAAGTAAGGCCTTGCATATATAATTGCAAGGACTCTACTGAGCAAATAACTTCTTTTTTGCCAAAGACACTGGAAAACGACTCTTAACCATGACATCGATTTTCACCTAAATACCGACAGGCACAAAGACAAGGACGAATGTTGTTTTGTATTATTTATGGCTTGCTTTATTTACCCACTTCGGATCATATATTCTAGAACTTGATAGTGAGCTAAAATACAATGCACACAATCACACAAAATCACACACACACACACACACACACACACACACACACACACACACACACACACACACACACACATATATATATATATATATATATATATATATATATATATATATATATATATATATATAATATATATCTTTAATATCTAATTCACTATACCTCGGGAATTTCCACCCAAGGGGAATTATAACGGATGAGTGCTTCGTCACCAGCGTAGTGAATTGGATATCAAACGATAATTGGGGCTTAATATTTGTAAATATAAAAACGTGTCATTGTGTATGTGACAAAAATAAACATACATACATACATACATACATACATACATATATAACGTATTAAACACTTGACTTCCTCACATCATTCAGCGCTGACATGACAGATATTCTGTTCTTGAGTGTGGTATTATATCTGCTGAGATATATTCTTTCAAAATTTGTTAGAGTACCTGCAAAATAACATATCTTGGTATAAATGAACATAGTATCTTTTGCATGGGTTCTCTCATGGCATATTAGCAAAGGACACATGAAAATAGGTAAGACTTATCGCTATTATCTAATAATTGAATAGGTAAGACCTGAATTAAAACAATCTTCAATGGTTTCAGATACTTGAATTAGTCTGGAAGTCTCGGAAACTGCTCAAGTTTATGAGTTGAAAACCCCACGATGAGTTATTAAGGGCAAGTACAGAATATATACCAAGAAGCGACAAGTAGTGACTTCCATCGAAACAATAACGATTTTGGTAAATGTCTGAGTCCTTAATTCTATTAACGTTTTTGCTTTGATTTAATCCAATTGTTTGTAGTTCGTGAACGGTTATGAATACAGCTGCATGTAAGGAAAAAAGCACAAGATATTTCCCGAGTCAAAAACAAATTGTTCTTACATAGGAACAAAGTGTAACGATCGTAGTGGTGAAAAAAAAGTGAAGACCTTCTTAACACCTCTTGACTCAGTATCTTACAAATTTAAAAATAGAAACAGAGCAAATATTCTCTGTACTTATACAAATGGCATTTGGTTCTATTTATGCAGTAAGCTCTTTCACAAGGAATGTAACTAATCCCGTGTATTAGCAAGAAAGCATCTAGAAAGAGTTATATTTACAACATGTCTTGGACACCTTCTAATTTTCATTCCAACAAAGCCTTTATATCATATAGATGAATAAGGTAGATCCAGTTACCCAAAAATACATTAGTGCTAATAAATTTTCAAATCCGTGCATATATGCCATTTTGTAGTGAGACACAATTCTGACTGATATTTGAGTAACAATACGGAATTTACATATCAATTATAACGAAAATACTGACGTCAAAGTTTCGTGTTTGCAAAGTTCGCATGTGTAGACGAATTTGCGAACTACACTGAATGTTCGTGTTTTCAAAGGTGTGAAAGAACTATTGTTTGTGTCAATTGATTCCTGGGCTGCACGCAAATACCCAACGCATGAAAAGCAAGTCACGTCAGGTGAATATGGAATGGCCAAGAATAAACAGCAGGCAACTATTGTCTTATTTACAGCACTCATTAATTAGTTGTTACTTGCATTTCTAGCATACATTTTCAAAGGGAAAAACACCTAGAGAATGTAAAAAAATGAGTTGTTTGCTAGCCGGTCCAACCTCAACTGAGAATCTATGATTCCTCTTCAGATAGTTGATTAAATCTAGTTAATAGGATATAGGAATACAGTAAGCTGGAGAAAAAGAGGAGAATCTACAAAGACTTGGATAATTATGACCGTAATCAGACCTATTAAATTAAAAGTGGGCGAGTTGTTTGCCAAAAGAGGTGAAAGGCCCAGCTGGAGGTGAATTCTAAATACTGGCAGGTGAAGGTACAAATATTTTGAGCTTTTCTGCACAGTTTTCTGCACAGGGGTGTTAGACTTTGATTCAGTATTTTAAGATTGAACAAAGTATTGATTATTCTCTTAATTTTTGTCCGGTGGCATTTTTTTTTTAGTGACTTAAACATATGATAGGTGCTACTTATAAAGACATAGTTGGAAGATATGGGGTGCTGGACTGAATGAAAATGTAGCAAAACCTATGGTAATTTCCTTTTGAAGTGGCTACATAGTTTAGAGGACATGGTACAAAACAATTTACGCCATGTTATTGTTATAATTTGTGAAAATATGTGAAATCTAAGGACGAAAATTAATGCAACGAAGGCCAGGATTTAGTGGGCAATTGGTCAAGAGCTTGAGTTCCAAATGAAAATAGATTCTAAATTAACGCAAGAAAGAGTTTTTCATTGGAGGGGTGGGTAGAGCTCTCCGCTAGCACGCTGGTGGCCCAGCGTTCGACTCTCCGACCGGCCAATGAAGAATAAGAAAATTTATTTCTGGTGATAGAAATTAATTTCTCGTCATAATGTGGTTCGGATTCCACAATAAGCTGTAGGTCCCGTTGCTAGGTAACCAGTTGGTTCTTAACCACGTAAAATAAATCTAATCCTTCGGGCCAGCCCTAAGAGAGCTGTTAATCATCTCAGTGGTCTGGTTAAACTAAGATATACTTAACGTAAGAAAGGCGTACGCAATACCAATCAGACTTAAGTAAAATAAAAAATAAACGCTTGCAACTGGAGGCCAGTATATCCACGTAGAAGAATACTACAAAAAAAAAAAAAGAATCCTACAATACTTTTAATTTAACGCCTGAAAAACTATCATCTCTACAAGGTTACCCCATTCATTTTGAGTAGAAATCCAAGTTAATCCAGTCCCCCGGGTACTTCATTTCTCTTTCCAGTCGAAAGAAAAATGAAAGAGAAAAGTTCTGGTGCTGGACTGTTGGAGCCAGGAATAGGTTTGCTCATTCGTGTTCCCGGTTCTTCAACTTCCAAGAGAAAGTCGTATGATTTTCAAGGGGAAGAATGAAGAGGGGAAAGAAGGGTATTGGAAAAGGGGAAGAGAAGATAGTACTTTCCACTTTTTTCCTACACTTTGCTAGCACGTCCGTTTGGTTCACAGTTTATCTAAAGAGTTATTAGTTTCTAGTTTTCCAAAGTGAGAATAAAGTCACATTTTATGCTATATTCCTGATTATATTTTTATTGTTTCATTGAGATTTAACACTCATCACAACACTTATGAATGATCAGTTTGCCTTCTCATTTTCTTTTTTAATCTTGGCATACGTGTGAAAGCACGTATATCATTTGCTTACCAGCATGTGTGGATTCACTCCCTTTTTCGACCTTTCAAAACAACGCTGACTTCACAAATCTTAAGATAAACCTCCCACGACACCGGTCATTACACCTATGCTCTGTTTGGGCAAATAGTGCAAAAACGTTTTTCAAAGGGCGTTCCCTCTTTGAATCATTATTATAAACACAGTTATTAAAATGCAGCATTATGCCCAAAGAATAATTTATAAACTTTTACAAATTTCCCAAGTCATCAATTCTGTCCACTGTACCATGGATATCAAATCCTCACAAAACATCATTTGCGTATCTTTTTTATTACCTTATCAAGTTTATGAATGTTTGCATAATGTAAGTTTTAGAAAAACCTTTATGATTTGCCAAAATTATGGAAGGAGGACCACAATACTACTTAAAAGGGTTGGCAATAAAAATTTTAATAATATGAAAAGGTGTCTTTAACTAATTTGATAAGATCTCGAATCTTCCATTTTATGAATAAAGGTTACAATCCCTCTTTCATGAAAACTAACGTTTTTTCATGGAGGACAGGCGAATAACAATAACACATAAAAACTGACAAGGTGGTGAAAGGGCTCTTGGCATGAATGTTTTTAATTTCATTGTTCCCAACATTTGAATTCCATAAAAAAATCATTATAAATTAGAAGGAATAGGAACATGGAGTATCTACCTGGTGACGCAAACAATGTCTCACCGAAGCCTGTTACAATTCATTAACTGTAAATAGCGAATATTGAATTGCATTGCTAATAGTATCGATTATGTTATCAATAGGTTTCAGGCTTGGTTAAATCAAAAAAAAGGGAACTTTTCTCTTTTCCTGTACATTATTTTGTGGCATTTTTTTGCCAATGTAATCAATTGAAATATTTGTAAACTGAGTGTTGCATATATATTATATATTTGTATGTATATATATATATATATATATATATATATATATATATATATATATATATATATATATATATATATATATATATATATATAGATATATATATATATATATATATATATATATATATATATATATATATATATATATATATATATATATATATTGCAATGCCATTCACACAATCAGGTAAAAATATCGACACACAGTCATCATATTATTCACTGACTTATTATGAATTCACTGTCATGTATTTTCCTTCTGAATTCCGTTTCCGAATCCGCAACCAAATGATATTGTTCGCAGCTGATCAAATCACCTACCTATTAACAAACGCCGAACAATCCCACGAGCATACTGCAAAGAGTTTGATCATATCCTAAATAAATATATATACGGTATGCTCTTGCATTCAAGAGATCCCGCGCTCTGCTTTTAGGAAAAGGGATTTCTTTCGAATTTCGACACTCAATAATTTCAGGACAATGGAATATGTCGTCCTATCCGCACTGCTGGATATATTCGGGACGTATTTTATACTGTGGAATGCACTCAGACCGAGCATGATACTGTCGGTTGCTTCCGGAGTTCGTAAAATGAAATTGGTTTTGACGCGTCTACCAGTATTCCTGTGTAATTTTGCACTACAAAGATCCTTGAGTAATGGGCAACTGAGTTCTTTCTGAGTTTTGAGTGCCTGTACAAATTTCTTAGAAAATAAGTTCGTTTATAATATATTTATATAATATATATAATATACTGTATATATAAATATATATATATATATATATATATATATATATATATATATATATATATATGTATGTATGTATATTATATAATATATTTATGTGTGTGTGTGTGTGTGTGTGTGTGTATGCAAGCATCAGCTGAAGTACGTATGCATCCACACTTTTGAAGATATCTCAATTACTCAATCGCACAGTTAATACCCCGTGGTTAATTTTACCCTATGGCTCTTTCCATCTTAAGATCGCGTGTTCTTCTGATTAAAACATAAATGTATACTACGCTCCTCCTCTAATCTTGCTTTTTTTTTTTTTTTTTTTTTGAATATGTTGTTAGAGACTATGCAAATACCGTCACGCAATCCGCACACATCCAAGGAAAACCTACAGTTTCTTCAAGAATTTCGGGATGAAGTTATTCCAAGATCAATGATGACAAAATACCAGAGGAGGAATTTAGAAGATCGATCCACTTATGATGTACAACGAGGCATAACAGAAAGACATATTTGTCTCCATGAAATGGAGAACAGAAAATTATTTGTCGAACCAATGAAGCAAGAATTCACAATACCAATACACTGCGAGATCATTGTCATAAAGAAACGAAGTAATGATGATAAAACGAGATAATGATAAAGAACGAGATAATGGTGATAATGACGAGATAACGATAAAGAAACGAGATGACGATATAATGATAATAAAATCGATGATTTAATTGTTGTTATACAAGTAACTTTCATCACGTTGTCCTTCTGTATTAGCTAACTGCGGTGGTTGAGTTTTATTATCAAGCTCTGGTTTGAATACATTATATTTTAAAATTTGTGATCGCTATATCGCTATTGGTGACGGATTGAAAATATCTGTTCCTATAAGACCATAATTACGCTTTCCTTAATACATCAGTAAATTTGTAGGCATAGCGCTGATGCTCATTCAATACCGTAATCATTAGAAATCTTGTCTAGTTTCAGCAATTAATCCCCAATTCCATAATTATTTTTTGGCTGTTCTTCTCAGAACTTACAACTTAAGGGAGTCCTGATGAAAACCAAAATGTTACGTGACTTGTACCTAATTTTTACATAAGGGCTAGAAGTCGATCAGTTGTAGGCTTTGTAAACTTCCTGGTGCATATGTAAGTTACCTTACTGAAACACGGTTTAGATGCCTTGATTTTAAAACACGCTCTTAAAGTGTGCTCAAGTATTAACGCATGCATTTTTGTTACTACGTAAATCATTCAAAATATGGTTTTTAGTTTTCTGTAAAAGAAAACTATTGTGCCGGCTTTGTCTGTCCGTCCGCACTTTTTCTGCCCGCCCTCAGGTCTTAAAAACTACTAAGGCTAGAGGGCTGCAAATTGGTATGTTGATCATCCACTCTCCAATCATCAAACATACCAAATTGCAGTCTTCTAGCCTCAGTAGTTTTTTTTATTCTATTTTAGGTTAAAGTTAGTCATGATCGTGCGTCTGGCAAAGATATAGGACAAGCCACGATCGGGCTGTGGTTAAATTTTCATGGGCTGCGATTCATAAAGCATTATACCGAGACCACCGGAAGATAGATCTATCTTCGGTGACCTTGATTATACGCTGTAGCGGCTGTACATAAAACTCGATTGCGCCGAAGAAACTTCGGAGCATTAATCACTTGTTTTTATTGGAATCCACAGCACCTATTATTATTATTATTATTATTATTATTATTATTATTATTATAAAATGCAATAATATTCTATATATTTTTCGTTACTTTTACAAGACAATACAATAACACAAAAAATAGAATTTGAAAGATTTTTTTATGCATATTGCATGCGATGGCACCATTCAGACAAGTATGCGCAATACGAGACGGCATTCCTTACGGTAATGGAACATCAATACTTTACTTGCTATCCTGTTTCTGTCCAGAAATTTTATGACCTTGTTACACGTACCCGGTGCTAGTAAATAACTTATTACTCAAGTAAATTTTCCAGACAGATATATTGCACCGTTTTGCTTAACAGACACAGACATTTGCCTGCAAGCGAACACCAGGTTGAATGTGACTCTCTTAAGGTATTAATATTGAAAATGACATTAAAATTACGTTACGTTAGGTTGGAATGTAAAGGTCATAGGACGATTGACACTTCACAAGTAGACAGTTTGAATATTCTTTGTCTTTCTCAGGTAACTGGTTTCAAGGAACAGCGATATTCTTGTATTTTTTTTTCTACAATTATTAGTTTCACATGCATAAAAATTTTTCATTTTATATATTTCAGGATACCAAAGTTAACATCATGTTAATAATGAATGAGAAAAAATGTATGAACAAGACACATAGAATCAACGTTATTTTAAACAAAGTGTTCTGGAAAGGCAGAAAGCTTACTTTTCCAAAAAAAAGTCACAGTCCCACATCTCCTAAGATCTAATAACTTATTAATTACTTTGCCGAATTTAGTAAGATTTTCGTGAAAATTCACACCAAAGGTTTTGCGCAAAATTTGCCAATATACGTACAAACAAAATGACATGAGTTTCCAAACGAAATCGTATTGTTACCGTTTTTTCCAATATACATTTTCATACCCCTTTACCCTATACTTTTCTCCACCTTCTCCTACCATTTTCCTTCCTCCTCTCCCTCCACAACGCTTAACGTTTTCCCCATACATCTCCTTCACCTTGCCACCCCACTTTTAGCATCTCCTCCCACCTCCCTAATCTCACTCGGTTCCCCATGGCTCTCCTGAAACGCCTCCATTCCTTCTTCCCTCCACTCCCACTCCGTTCAGCTTCTCTTCCTTAATCTGGCAGAGCACCTTCCTGCCTTTGAAAGCAGTTTCGATTCCTTTTGATGTCCGTACATTAGTATGGAATCGCTCTCATGGCGATGCTGATCCGGTACGTCTCACGTGGCAAGGAAGAGAGAAATATTATATTGAACCCATATGTAAGATGAACGGAGTCTCTCTCTCTCTCTCTCTCTCTCTCTCTCTCTCTCTCTCTCTCTCTCTCTATGACGTGCTGGGTTAAGATACCATGAATATTCATATGCCAATCTAATTTCATGTTTTACTCTAGTGCGCAAACGGGCAGTATTTCTCCATCAGTCTGAATTCATTTTGTTGCCTCTGAAATAAATGCCTGTTCTCATACGTATTTGTACTGGTATGTGATTTAATTTATCTACTTATTTCTAGTTTTCTGTAAAAGAAAACTACTGTGCCGACTTGTCTGTCCGTCCGCACTTTTTCTGTCCGCACTTTTTCTGTCCCCCTCAGATCTTAAAAACTACTGAGCCTAGAGGGCTGCAAATTGGTATGTTGATCATCCACCTTCCAACCATTAAATATACCAAACTGCAGCCCTCTAGCCTCAGCAGTTTTTGTTTTGTAAGGTTAAAGTCAGCTATAATCGTGCGTCAGGCAACGATATAGGGCAGGCCACCACCGGGCCGTATTTAGGGGCCGTTCAAAAGTTACGTAACGCCTTAAGGGGGGGCGGGGTATGGTTAAGTGTTACGAGTGTGACAGTGGGGGGAGGGGGATGCAGCCGTAAGTTACATAAAATTTTCAGAGGTTTTCCTTTGTTTCTTTTGAAAAGATGTAAATGCAGAAGGACAACAGAGAGATAGTAAATATTCGGCAAGAGACTTTCATTATATTTTAGTAATATCGAGAATATGGTATTTATTCTTTTTCTGCATAATTATATGTTAAAAAATATCACAACTCAACATTTTTTACTATATGTATTACATAACACAATAAAATCACAAACTCATCCTTTTTCTGAGCTCCCACGTTCTCTACATTATGCGTAAATATGACTTAGAAAAATATCACAAATTAAATTAATCCTTTTCTAAATATGGCATAAGAGAACATTTTCATTTTAAATTTATCTGTGATTCTTTAATAACGTAACATAAAAGTATTCAGAAAAACCTAAAGGTAATAGTTTCCCAGTATTAGGCTAGACTTCAATATATTATTGCATTAAAAAAGGAAACATTAATTCGGGGAGGGGTGGGTGTTACTGGCTGATGTTACATAATTTTTCTTGGGGGGTCGGGACATGTGTTATGAGGCGTGACAAGGGAGGGAGGGGGGGACGGTCAAAAATTACCAAAAAAAGTGTTACGTAATTTTTGAACGGCCCCTTAAAGTTTCATGGGCCGCGGCTCATACAGCATTATACCGAGACCACGGAAAGATAAGATCTATTTCCGGTGGCCTTAATTATACGCTGTATAGAAAGCTCGATTGGTCCAAAGAAACCGGCGCATTTTTTACTTGTTTTTAATTTCCTTCACTAATTGGTGTCGCTCATAAACCAGGAGAAGTGATTGCTGTTCTTATTAACTTTGTTTTGATTGAGCTTAAAGCGCATTTGCAATTAATTTCCTCGCGGTGGACAATTCTTTGCATATTAATGTGTGATCTTAGACGGAGTATAAAAAATGAGCTCGATTTGTGTATGAATATGTGATCTAAGACTAAGTGTAAGATAAAGAAACCCGATTTCTGATATTAAAGGAATATCTCTCTCTCTCTCTCTCTCTCTCTCTCTCTCTCTCTCTCTCTCTCTCTCTCTCCAGCTTGCTTTCCTCTTGCCTGCATTTCATCAAGTGGAAACATATTGCCATATCGTTTCCAGAGATATAAACATCTGCAGCATTTGATGAGTTTAATGTTACGTAGGGGGACAGTACAAAGACAGTAAATGTACTATATAAATGAATTTATGCACGATACACGTGTTAGTGAATCACTACGAATGCACTGAGGGGCGGAAAGCTTTTAATCGAGTTTGGTCTTCATTTGATTTATTTTTTCATCTTTTTAGTTTGTTGTTCCCGTATTTTTTTCTATTACTTTGCCTGACAGAGTATTTGTTTTGGCCCACTATGTATGAAAAGATCGTTTAGTTTAATAGTACTTGATATTAAAAGTTAATCTTCCTTGTCTATTTAATATAAGTTAAGAATTGAAACAAACAAGACTGGGGATTTCCTAAAGCTTTTTTCTGAAATCTATACACAAAATTCACTCTCTCTCTCTCTCCTTCTTTATGGGTAGGATTAGAAAGATTTCCCCATCTCTTTTCTCTTTCCAAAACTGCGACCGATGTTTGAATGAAGCAATACAATAATTCCTTTCGTTTGTTTTAAAGCGCTTTTACTCATTTTTATGCATTACTTTGTTTACATTATTTTACGCATCTATTGGCTATTTTAAATTTATCTATTTCCATTTACAATTTTATACTCATAAGAATATTTGCTAAAAACGATATATGTGCTTGATATACTTTTTTAATCTATGTGCTGAATGTATTATTGGTTTATGTGTTCCATCTTTATCTCAAACATTTTTTCTATGAGAAAAAAGTCACGTTAATGACATAAAAATCTATCTTAATATCCCTTTTATATTACTGTAATATATTATGATCAAAAGATACACAAGTTTCCAGCCTTGAATATCTATTTGGTTTATGCAATTATCTTGAATTTTGTCCGAGTATTTGTCATTATCCTCCGTGGAGTCCTTGTCACTAATTTACAGGAATTACGTTGAGATACATTCAGCTACCAACCAACAATGTAACTGTTACCTTTTCTTTGGAATGGAATGGAATATAGAATTTAGGCCAAAGGCCAAGCACTGGGACCCGTGAGATTATTCAGCGCTGAAAGGGAAATTGAGAGTAGAAAGGTTTGAAAGTTGTAACGAACGAAAACCTCGCAGTTGCACTGTGAAACAAGTTTTAGCAAAGGGTGGATAGCAAGATGGAAGGCAGAATATGAAAGGAGGTACAATAAAAGAATGAAAGAGGTTGCAGCTAGGGGCCGAAGGAACGCTGCAAAGAACCTTAAGTAATGCTCACAGTGCACCGCATGAGATGCACGTTTGTAAGATGTCTATTTCTTGTATTTTGTTTATGGTAGCTCCTCCCTCTTTGGAAACTGTTTTTGACGCACTTCTTTAACAGCTTCGTTTTCGTCGAGCACCATCACCATACTTAAAATTTCGAATGCTTACTGCAAATGTTAAAGAAAATCATACCTTCTCCCTTACCGCAAATGTTAAAGAAAATCATACCTTCTCCCTAAGTTTCATTTGTTCAGGTCACAACCCTGCCACCGATCAATACCTAAATTTATCTATCTCTTGGTAAACGGGGATCATATTTTCAACTAACTGAAGGGGTAACCAAAAGAACAACTCCTTACCGGTACAATTTAAGCCCTTCTTTCGATACTGACGCCTTTTTTTTTTTTTTTTTTTTTATAAAACGTTAACTATGGTCCGCTTAGGTACGAAAAAACCGTGGTGGTTTGCAAGCACGCACGCTTTTGCGCTTCTCCACTTAGGGATCTCATCAACACGAAGCGAATAAGAATACCTGTTTGGTGTTTTTTTTTTTTACTAACTGAAGGGGTAACCAAAAAAACAACTCCTTACAGGTACAATTTAAGCCTTTCTTCTTTCGATACTGACGCCTTTTTTTTAATATAACATGTTAACTATGGTCCGCTTAGGTACGAAAAAACAGTGGTGATTTGCAAGCACATATGCTTTCGCGCTTCTCCACTTAGGGATCTAACTGACACAAAACGAATAAGAATACCTGTACGGTGTTTTTTTTTTTTTTAGTTAACTTACTACTAAGGTATACTTCTGAATGTTTTCTAAGTACGCGATTATTAAGCCACCAGTAACTCAACGCTATGATAAGTTTTGTTATCCATTTATGCATGTTTGTTGCGTCCCTTAAATCCCTGAATTACTGGGAATAATAAAATACAGTGTATAGATTTCCACGTATACAGAAAAGAGAGATATTACAAATGTATATATATTATATATATATATATATATATATATATATATATATATATCTATATATATATATATATATATATATATATATATATATATATATATATATCTATATATATATATAATATATATATATATATATATATATATATATATATATATATATGTGTGTGTGTGTATATATATTATATATACACATATATCTGGCTATCACAAAATCATAAATCTCTAACTTAATTGTCAGTTATAATATGCATATGCCCCATATGAATAGACTTAATACTGACCTACAAATTGGAGCGTGAGGCGGCCTTCGAAAAGAAAATCAGTTGATAACATTAATAACAGAGCTTTAGTAGACAGTTGACGGAAAACTGTTGTAGGTGGAAGGGTAGTTACTATTCTCTATGCACTGAATCTAGATACTGATGTGTTTTAGTTCCAGGCTTCCTGATGACCAAAAAAGACAAATATTTAAAGTAATTGTTAGTCCAGTATGCATATATCATATTCACAAGGGACTTTGTACACATACATACAAACATACACACATATATACAATTTGTTTATTTATTTATTTATTCATTCATTTATTCTGAGTGGGAAACTAGTCGATAACAAGAATCTTTGCGTATTCAGTGACAGTTGAGATGCTCAAGGTTTTCAAAGGATCGATAATAGAAAAAATAAAAAACGAACATTTCGACGCTACTCAGAAACCAAATAAACTAACTCTATTCCAGTACTTGCAAATGAGATGGTTTTCATAAAATGAGGAGTAACTGAGATGATAATTATTGAACCGGGCTCTGGGAGAATCATTATTGGAGTTGTCTTATTTCCCCACATTGCATCGCTCAGTGTCGTACGTCTTCGTTCAGCCATTATTTTTAAGATGTAAAGGAAGCAATTTATTTGCTGTCTTAGTGAAAAGGACCAATTTATTTGCTGTCACGGCGAAGGACCGAGTTAACACAATTATCTTGACAAGTGTCTAAGATATCGATAAAAGAAATAGGAGAATTAGTAAAATTCAATTCAGTTCTCGCAAAACTTTACAAGAGGAAGTTGAAAGTCTGTCAAATAGACTGATAGATGTAAAGAAAAACAGAGAGAGAGAGAGAGAGAGAGAGAGAGAGAGAGAGAGAGAGAGAGAGAGAGAGAGAGAGAGAGAGAGAGAGAGAGAGAGAGAGAGAGAGAGAGAGACTAATATGCAAGAGGAAAAATCAAGAGATGGAAAAGAAAATAATGTAAGACTTGGCGTAAAGGAACTTCTTCAAAAAATTACGTTGAAAAATAAGATGAAATAGAATTTCCGTTACTATAATTCTTTGCGTCATAATCACTGTCAGACTACAAATATAGGTGTAAAAGTTCTCCGAAAGATGCTAACATAAATAGACAATCAATTATGTTACACGATTTCATGAATTTGCAGAATCAGACAGAACGAATGAACTAACATTTCAGTGAACTGACCACGACACGATTAGTATTTTGGTAAGTCTTGTAGATGATGAAAGACAGTCTATGCAACAAACACAAACAGAAGAAAAGAGACACACGGATGACCCAGTAAGTGCACGGGTAAAGGGGCAATAATGACGTACACGTAGACCGCAAAATATTTTTGATGGCAGCATACGGTCATACTAATATTGCCGTTTTCCTCGTGAGCGTAGGGGACACGGAGGGAATTACTCTTGTTTATGTCCCTTGTATTATCTGCTTTATTGGACCGGTTGCCATTGCACTTTTTTGCCACCGGTATTAACTCTCTCTCTCTCTCTCTCTCTCTCTCTCTCTGTCATAAGAAATGTTCCTCCTCTATTTCCGCATATCTTATAAATATATAATAATTAATAAATTATTATTTAGCAAGCTGACAATACTTACAACAACAAATGTTTAATAGAGAGGAATATTTGCACTAGTAAGACAATAATTACAACAACAAATGTTTAATAGAGAGGAACATTTGCACTAGTAAGACATACAACAAATGTTTAATAGAGAGGAACATTTGCACTAGTAAGACAGTAATTACAACAACAAATGTTTAATAGAGGGGAACATTTGCACTAATAAGACAGTAATTACAACAACAAATGTTTAATAGAGAAGAATATTTGCACTAGTAAACCGAAGTTTATCCTAAAATTTAAGAGGTGAAATTATATATTTCAGTCAGGCCTGACACTTGATTCGACTAAGACTTTGTTATTCACCAAGACTGAAATAAGCAGAACTTTAACTTCTCCATAAAACTTCGGCCAAAACTAATGTGAAGATTCAACCTTATTCCCCTTCGAAAATCGTCTGATACTTCCCATGGACTCTCTTCCCATGAATCTCTAACTTTATCTCTTTGTCGAGAGGACCTGTCTATAACTTTTCCTCGCCCGGAGTTCTTGCATGAAGTACGAGGAAGCAAAGTTCATTATTTCTGGAATATTCCCTACCAAGTGGAGGAATATTTTGTCGGATAATATTGAATGAGATGAGAAACGTATGGTGGAAGAATATAAAGTGACGGTGGGTACGGGATTAATTACACCCCTGGAGATGGCCAGGTGATAAAATCTAGTTGGGAGGTCCTAATTATAAATTCCTAAAGGAAGGATGCACCTTGAAGGAGCGAGCCAATGGTGGGAATTGTATAAAATGGCCCCAATTTGCCTTTCGAAATTTATCCCACTGTTGTTTACATCATCTAGTGAGGATTATTATTATTAATTATTATTATTATTATTATTATTATTATTATTATTATTATTATTATTATTATTATTATTATAAGGAGGAGGGGGAGGAGGATGAATCATCCAAGCAAAATCATTAAATCTCAATAAAATGGCAAGTTCAGTTTTCGTAATAACTGTAGAGTACAAACTGGTTTTACATTACTTGAACTATACCAGTTTTATTTAGTAGAGACAACTCTTCAACTTTGTTGGTCAAGTTCACTTGTCTTTGGAACCTGAAAGCAAGTTAGATCTCTGAGTACTAATATAAAAAGGGCAATTAGTCTGCGTCGTCACTGGATAGGAAGCTGTATTTGAATCGAAGTTTGCCGAGAAGGCTAATCTTCTTTAAGCGATGCGATGTACATTCAATTTTAAAACGTTGTAACCCATCCTAATTACATTCCTTATGTGTGCAAGCTTGTGTAATGTTTAAAAAGCAGGTATACATAAATCTATATTGTGTTATTAGTTTTTTTTTTTACAAATATTTCTTACACCATATTATACAATTTTTTAAGCAAAAATTGCAATAACAAGTCACTAAAGCTAGTTCAAACTTTATCATTTATAAGCACAGAAATAAACTTTGCACTTTCCGAAATAGACAAAAAATGATGAAAGGGAGAAACCGACAACACTATACTTTACTGATACCAAAACAATTTACGTTTCAAAATGATTTATTAAAAATGTCCACTTTTGGAAAACCTCTGCTTCTTTTCTGAACTATATCTTCCCTTCTACTTATTTTCGAGCGTACTCTTTCCCTCGCAAGTAGGAAATATCTCAGAGAATTTCTTATTTCCCCTCGCATATTAGAGCAGTGAGGCCGTGCATCTTTCACCCCGATAACGTATCTCGTTCGTGATAGTTTATGGGTCAAGGACTCCTTACTGTGGGATTACTTGCAGTTTTCGTATTTTTTTTTTACCTTTTTCTCGTTTGACTAATTTATTTCGTTTTACCATATATACATAAGCTTTATTCAGAATTACACATATTCCCTATTATGTAAATTAATTTGGTTCCATAGTGGATTAGTGAAGTCACGGATGGTATAGAAAATTACATAAACATACGTTTTTCATATAAAAACTTAGCATTATAAAAAAAAAAACTAATTACTGCTTTGCATCTATAAGTAAAAGAGTAATGGAGAATTCTCTCTCTCTCTCTCTCTCTCTCTCTCTCTCTCTCTCTCTCTAAAAAAAAAATGTGCAAGATGCATGATAATGATGACAATGACAGTGACGAAGCAGAACCCCTGCGTGATGAGGTGAAGTAAATGACGTAGAAGTTGTGTGAGTCTGAGTCCCCTGACGATACCTCAGAAGGCTCATCTGTTTCGTGGGAGATTGGAACATCCTTCGATGAAAGACTTGTCATCGGAGATTCCGGGATGCTAGGATCAGATAAGCTGATGGGGTGTCTTTAATGGAAACAGGAAGGAAATTTTACTAGCCTGATTAGAAGAAAACTACAAGACGTAGAGGTGTGAACAAACTGAAATTAGAAACAAAAGTTTGTGGCATACATTTGACTATACTGCAAAGGTTTTCGCCCTCATTATTGTGCCAAAAGTTACCTCCTTTAAATTAAATTATAATAAAATTTGCAAGACTGGTTTTGCCCAAGGAGATCAATTTTCCATGGCTTATACTAAACCTCCAGACTCCAAGCAGATATCATAATTACTATAAAATAATTTGAAGATTTGCTGATAGCCTAATTTTGATTAAATCGCGTGAAATTTATGGCCTGCTACAAAGAGCGAAAAAGGTATCAAAACTTACTGTGAAGAGTGACAGAAACAAAAATATTTACTTTTCTCCAATTTTGGTCTTTGATTTGATTTCGGATTAAAAAATCAATTCAACCCGATTTATAGAATTTTGATAATGAAACTTTTCATATATATATATATGTATATATATATATATATCTATATATGATGTGGACAAAATAATTTTAATAAAGATGCATCACAACTTTCAAGATTAGGCCCACTCTCCTTCCATCATTTACTGAGGTCTTGAGAGAATTATAACACAAAAACATTTATCCCGATTCTAGGTACATAAACACACATACCCTGCCCCGCTGACAAATGGATCAAGGTTTGCAAAAACAAGTTATTAAATAGATTACCGTCTCACAGGATATACTTTAAATTTTAAACAAGATGCTTGTGAGCCTAAGCCATTGAGAGGGGTATAACTTTATGGTTTATTGTAAGTTTATCTTTTTTCTCTTTACTTATAGTTTTGACAAACCTGACCATGAATATAGGTTCTTATTAAAGGAAAAGATTTTCTATAGCCACTCTGGATAGCTGTGTTTAGTTAATGAACCACAGTGCTATGCGTGTGCATAAACAGCAACATATACTGTTCCTCATAAGATGACCGTTGAGAGAGAGAGAGAGAGAGAGAGAGAGAGAGAGAGAGAGAGAGAGAGAGAGAGAGAGAGAGAGAGAGTACAAAAGTGTGGTAACGATATAAATAAACGCAATAACCAAAAATGGTGCAAGGAAAAAGTACGAGAAAAAGATAATTGAATCCAGTACATAACACGAAAGTTGGGGTCGTCTAGCCATAAACCAAAACGTATGAGTTATGTTATCGGAGGGGAAGATGAATAACCCCACTGCTCTAATATGCGAGGGAAATAAGAAATGGTTTGAAATACTTTTATATTATTAGAGAGAGAGAGAGAGAGAGAGAGAGAGAGAGAGAGAGAGAGAGAGAGAGAGAGAGAGAGAGCAGGGACGAATATTTTTTAAAGGAAAACGTGGATAAGTAAAACGTTTGATAAAATTTTAAAATGAGCAAGACGTTTAAGTTGAACATTTTAAACAAATATAAAATAATTTGGTGCCTTTTCTTAAGTATATAGCGATGCAAATGGGTATGAAACCTATTTATAGAACAGAAATTTTTTATAGATCCAAGAAAAGGAACAAATGTCAAGAGGATTTGGAAAAAAAAGGGAACTTTGCAAATGAAAGAATGAAGTAAACCTTGTCATTACTGTTGTCTGCGTAATATATACTGAAGTTACACATAACAAATTAAAACGGTAACGCGTAGTCTATCATTTCATTTGCAAAAGAAAAACTACGTTGTTTATAAAACTGAATTGAATGAATCAAGAAACCTATCGAGAAGTTTTTAAAAATTGACTGGTTTCATGCGGCAATATAGATATATTCATCTCATTTATGAAACTACTTGCGATGAGTACTAAAACAATGTATAAACAACTAGGACGCAATTTACTTAGATAATGGTTACTGAAAGCTATCTATTACATTTCCCGTGTGCATAGTAGGAAGGCATCTATCATTAAATGTGAATGGTCAGCAACAAAAATGACAAATCTGCTGTCAATCCTAACCCCATCTCAGTCTGTTTCCCTTAATCTGTATTAATCTAACCCCTTTTGATTTAGTTGTGGTTACGACCAAGCCATAAGCTAAAAAGCCAAAAAAGTTAGATTTAACTCATCAATATTTAGTCGTACAATTTGCAAACTATTTTGGAAAACATAGTTAAATTGCTAACTGACATTAATGTTCAGACATTCAATCATTTTTCCATTACAAATAGCAAGCAAAAAATTTCAATAACTTCGAAACCACAGGACAATGCGTTCGGATTCAATTTGCTTTACAAACCAAAATGGTCATGAAGCCAATTCTACTGACCGGTAAGAGAGAGAGAGAG
>NC_089767.1:28909508-28914508 GCF_040412425.1 Macrobrachium rosenbergii
ATATATATATATATATATATATACATATATACA
This sequence comes from Macrobrachium rosenbergii, assembly GCF_040412425.1. Classification (NCBI taxonomy): domain Eukaryota; kingdom Metazoa; phylum Arthropoda; class Malacostraca; order Decapoda; family Palaemonidae; genus Macrobrachium; species Macrobrachium rosenbergii. Next base: position 28,909,542 of record NC_089767.1, read on the forward strand.
TATATATATGTATATATATAAGGTATGTGTGTATGTGTGTGTGTGTAAATGTCCGCGTGCATTTTGAGTATGCATTCAAGAAAGAATTATAGCTTGAAACTGGCAAAACAACTGATAGATTAATTGTTACCTTTTTTGCGCAAACGAAATAAAAGTGCTCTAAATTGTTACAACGTTTGCTGTGAATAAAACGTTAAATGTTGAAATGTTACGGTGATCCCTCTGTAGGTTAACTGCAGTATTGCAGCAATAAGGACGAGACGGAATTTTTTTTAAAATATGCCTTAGGGGCTTACACCCATAGCTAAAATTTGATTAAAAGAATATGAGAATAGCACCATTCCTAAATTTCGTCTATAAGGTTTTCTTACTACCATAGTCTTATAAATGCAGTCTGCCAGTGTGTTTAACACACACACACACACACACACACACACACACATATATATATAAATATATATATATATATATATATATATATATATATATATATATATATATATATGTATATGCATGCATGTATGTATATACATATATATTTATATGTACTATATACATATATATATATATATATATATATATATATATATATATATATATATATATATATATATATGTGTGTGTGTGTGTGTACATGCATGTATATATATATACATACATGCATACATTTATATATATATATATATATATATATATATATATATATATATATATATATATATATATATATAAACTTTATATAATGAAAACTAATTGTAGATCTGAAGCTAGATTTTTAATGGTAAGTGTTATGAAAAACTTCCTGGAAATGAAATATACATGAAAATTAAAATTCACGATGTCGAGGACATGGAGAAAGAATATATAAAAAAAAATAGGAAAATATACACCAGATAATCCCATACACGAACATGAAGTAAGGATAATGCAATATGCTATCAAATATACGTACCACTGTAGAATGTCTTGTTTTACTTATGGAAAATAGAAGCATTCGCCAAAGCTACGAAATGGCATTTCTATATCCTGTATTAACGACTGGAAGCAACAACCAACACAACCCCCCACCATCCCACACCCAAACTCCCAACACCCAGCCCTCCTCAACACCCATCTCCCTCCCACCTGAGTTCATTATCTCTGTCTCCCATTCATGACCGCGTTTAATTTAAACAAATGGAAATGATATTTTGCATGCCAATGCACACTACAGTTTTCATAAATTAACTGAAAACGTAACCAGCTGTGGGTGTCATATAAATATTTTACATATCTTGGCATTACATACTTTCCATATCTCTTTGTTGTTAATATTATCAGTTATAGAAACATTGCTTCCGATGAATTTTTATTTTGGTATTTGTTATACTAAACATAAAACATGCCAATAAATGTTACATTTTCTCCTAAACTGACTAAAGATTTGAGAAAATGCAATAGGCAATAACGTATTTGAGATAGATAGAAAGTTTAAGTTGATCCTTTAATCTGTATAATTAAGAATATCATAGTAATGTACAATACTTATAAACGGAAACACGAACCCAATATTTTAAACAGTATTGTGTGTGTCACAATAAGTGTATGCATCACTTCGTAAATAAGTAATCACGTATGCATGTAAATATACATCTTTTATGGGGGGTTATATTGCCATAAAACCATGGCATTCATTATTTAAAACAGTGCAAATTACAATGTTCTCAAAAGCAAACATTTCCATGCTTATTCGCAGTAATTAAACTTTGCTTAAAGGTGAACAAGCGTTATTTGGAAAGTAACCTACATACATACATACATCTTACATACATACATACATACATACATACATACATACATACATACATACATCATATGTGTGTGTGAACTGCAGGCAAAAATGGAAAAATACTACTATAAGCTGTAAGAATTTTGATGTATGCCAAGAACAAAGTACTAGATTATATTAGCAAGACGAAAACTGTAATATAAGACAATTTCATTTAATTACGGAGACATACAACTAATACAGCCTTGCTATGCATCAGGGAAGATGTCGAAAATAAACAAGCTACAAAATATATGAAGAAAACTGACAACAGATGCACGTTGGACTTTATAAGAGATTTTCTATAATCTGTAATTGTATTTGATAAACGATCTAATACATGGAGTAACCATTTAAAAAAATTTTAAATACATGATTCCATTACATGCAAAAGGCAATTTTGCAGATGGCTCTTCATAAAGGGGAAAATATAGCGAGCATCGCTTACCAAGAGCTGCTGTCTAAATATTCATTAACCGTATAACAACCCCACAGTCTGCATTCCCCCTAATTGTACTGCCGCCTAAATTGCCTACTTAGAAGGCTGTTGCCGTGGAAATGGCTGCGTACCTTAATCCATAAACTAATTAAAATTTTAAAAATAAAAAGAAATAACAGCGCCATGTATTTCTGCTTCACATCAAAAATGTAAATAGAAAAGGTGATTGTTTTTCTTCGGCAAAAATACGGGAGATAAACATTAGCATATTATGACAGTTCTCACATAAATGCATGCATGAATAACAATACATGGTAGACAACTACCTGGTAATTCTTGATGTCTCATTTTTTTATTTCCACGTGATCTCTCTTTCTCTGTCTCCTCTCTTGTCTTTTTGAGCGCATTTATTTCTGGATATATATATACATATATATATACAGTATATACATATATATGTATGTATATATATACACGTGTGTATAACTGGATCACGAAAATAGTGATAAATATATAAATAAAGACAAAATCCACGAAGGAAAGAGAAACAATGGGTACTGCAAGGCCTTTCGACTTCTCGTCCTTTACTTACCAGACTGCTAAGTGAAGGACAAGAAGTCGAAAGGCCTTGCAGTACTAAATTGTTTCTCTTTCCTTCGTGGATTTTGTCTTTTATATATATATATATATATATATATATATATATATATATATGTATATATATATATATATGTGTGTGTGTGTGTGTGTGTGTATGTATGTATGTATATATATATATATATATATACTGTATATAATATATATATATATATATATATATATATATATATATATATATATATATATATATATATATATATATGTATATATGTATGTATGTATATATGTATATATATATATATATATATATATATATATATATATAATATAATATTATAAACTCCTTTTTCGTATACCTGATAATCCAAATTTATACAGTTAACGGAGCCGTCATTGTTCGCTATTCTCCGAACACTAAAGGGAGAGTCGGCTTATTCAGGATATAAATTTTATTTAATTTCAAAATGAAACCATTTTGCACGAAATGATCTGGAAATTATGAAACGCTTTAAGAAAACACCAGAAAGAACATTGTATGCTAAATGTTCAAAACAGTTTTAAAACGCACTCAATAAAGGTTAAGTGATGTGACGGTGTTTTATTTCCTTAACATAAAAAACAGCAATTAGTTGAGCTCTAACATCAATGCCAGCACTGCTAGTGACCTGGTGGTGAAACAAATTACTTATCACGCTACTGAATATAAATGACAGTGCAAGCATCCAATTTTAGAGTATCTAATGGGTGGATGAGATCAGAAATGGATAGATAATATACAGGTTTTAATGTGACTTTGTAATTTTCCACAGGAGCGATTTCGAATTAAATTACTATATGTATACATGAGGGCCCATTACTTGCAGAAATAATTATATTCGGAAAATATCAAGTAAAGACAAACATTAAAATAACGTACATGTATACGTGCCTTAAAAGAGAACGGTATAGATTGTACTTCACACACACACACACACACACACACGTATATTCTGTGTACATATATATATATATATATATATATATATATATATATATATATATATATATATATATATATATATATATATATTATTATATATATATATATATATATATATATATATATATATATATATATATATATATATATATATATATATATATATATATATATATATACGTGTTTGTGTAGTAGAAGATATTTATATATGAAAACAATTAGAATGTTATACAGTAATCCCTAGGTTTATTGCAAATGCCAATTATAGGTGAGAGAGGCTTCACGTTTTATTCTTCAAAAGCCTCATATTCTATCTTTACAAATGTTTACAAGTTTATTCTACTCTAAAACCGAGATCGAATTTATCGTAGAATGCTAGTACTGCCAACACAGTTTTGAATAAATGAATACATTTCTATCTCTCAACTTTCAGTTCATTTTCAGCCTTATGTAAACAGTGGAAAAATGATGTTTCTTTTCATTACTGCATCCCCCAATTTTATTTCATTTCCTTCTCGCGGCTTTGTGGATCGAGCTGAATAATATAAGTCTCTCCGAGTTTTCTTCTCCTTCATTCACTTCCCCTCTTGTTCAGATTGCAAGCTCATGTGTGTTTAATTAAGGCTGCAAAAGAGGACGAGAGGGAGAAACACTTTTCTCTCCTCCCCTCTCATTTCTTACTCTTCCTCATCTTACCTCACACATCCCCAGTTGTAATAGAAAAATAAAGCAAAAATATATGAAGAAAAATAAAATGAAAAAAAAAAATACAATAAGAAAGTTTAAAGAATTAATGTTATTTTGCTGAAGGAAGAAAGTTAATTTGTACTTTCTAATGTGCTATATTTTAGGAGTATACAGATGAAAGAAAAATAAGGAACAAATTTCTTTCAAGAGAGAAATTACAGTAAAACTTTGAGAAGAAAGGGTAAGTCAAAAGTTTTCCTGATAAATTCCAGGTAATTCTTTCAAAAAAAGAGTCGAAGCCAAGAGGAGGGCAAAAACTCCTTTTCCGGATGCAGGCTGGATGATGGCGAATTAAAGTTTAGATTTGAACTTGGTTACCCATGTCTCAGAAGTTCCGAACTCATCATTCTTCATCATCCTCATCATTCTTCATTTCCAAGTTTTCCGGACGAGTT
>NC_089767.1:28919508-28939508 GCF_040412425.1 Macrobrachium rosenbergii
GTTTTGACCCGCTATTATCATATAACTCACTTGGGATATCATATGTTAATCTTATCATCATATTTTAAAAAGACGTGAGAACAGAATGCAAACGTATTCGGCATATTCTTTTACCCTAAATTTAAACTTCCATTTTTTTTTATATTTGAGTGGTAGCTGTCCTTTCAAAATACTACAAAGAACCTATTTCCCAGAAATACAAAAAGAACGAGTAATATGCTTTTTTTCTCTCATGATTTCCCAGTTTTCTTCTCTATTGCCTCTTAACTTCTGTTTTAACCACTGTGTCCTCTCTTTTCTTATTCCAACGTCCATAAACTGTACATGTAACTGACCCATCCAAGCTAACGCTGCAGTTTTGACAGGAAAAAATGAAGATGGACGCTCTAATTAGGGAAAATTAAACGCCTCAGAAATGAGAGGGAAGCTCTCTCTCTCTCTCTCTCTCTCTCTCTCTCTCTCTCTCTCTCTCTCTCTCTCTCTCTCTCATACACACACACAAACACACAAAAGATATCTCCCAAATTATTGCTGTCGACGTCTATAAACATATAAATGTATAGTTTTATACATGTTCATTCGAACCATTGTGTTACGAACAGAGTTCACTACTACAATGACGACATGGAATAAAGAGAGAATTATGGTTACTATATCTGCCATGTCAAGTCTCTCTCTCTCTCTCTCTCTCTCTCTCTCTCTCTCTCTCTCTCTCTCTCTCTCTCTCTCTCTCTCTCTCTCTTGTAAACAATTACAAGTATTCAGTCCGGCTGAAACCTGTGACGAATAAAACAAAATTAAAGAAGTTAGTTCCTTATATACCAGAATCACAGAAATCAAGGAATCAGGAAAATTTAAATGAATCTTTGAGAAAAGTAAATGAAATAAGATCAGTTCAGAAAATTTTAAAAAGTTACTTTCACAAGAAATTATAATAATCAGAACAGCGTCGATTTTGCAGATTAATCATCAGAGGAGGTGGAAAAGTGCTAACAAAAAGCCGCACACACACACACACACACACACAAACGCACAGCTTAGAGAGAGAGAGAGAGAGAGAGAGAGAGAGAGAGAGAGAGAGAGAGAGAGAGAGAGAGAGAGAGAGAGAGAGAGCCAAATCAAAGTTACCTGTAAAGAAAACAGATGAGTCCTTTCACTAGTTTTTATAAATTTATAGGTACACACATACGTAACGCCAAAATGCATCTTGTAGCAAACATTCCTCCTTACACAGATTGGAAAAAAAATTATGAAATGACGTGACTAGGTCTAGGAATTTCAAAACAAACATCCTGTTTTCGCCGCTAAGTAATTAGATCTTTACAAGGTCAGCTATCACACATTGTGCCTTAATTAAAAACAGCGTTCTGGTGTTTACCAGGGGAAAATTCTTATGTCACGTCTCTGTTATCATGTTTTACCTGTGCCTAATTTTCTTTATTTATTTCGTCCAGGTACTGGTCTGAAATGTAAAATATGAAAACAGGTCATTTTAATGGAACTAGAATTTTTTTTCGTTCAAAACAGCTACCTTTCGAGTTTCTATTTTGATATTTTGTACCATTTAATCCTACTGCTCTTCTAAAAACCCAAGATACTTTGATGTTTTAAGCTAGGATGCTTCAGGTAGAAAAGAATTCTTCTTCTCTCTCTCTCTCTCTCTCTCTCTCTCTCTCTCTCTCTCTCTCTCTCTCTCTCTCTCTCTCTCAATATTACGCAAATTTAACAATGTAACGGCTTAATTTAAACGTTAGTTATTTTGTATTGCAAGGCGGGAATTGGATTTGGCAACTGGATTTTACTTGAAATTCAACAAAAGGTGAATTAACCAAATAAAATGAACGTTATCATTTTCCATTAACCAATGAATACATGAAAAAAATTGCGGTATCATAACCCTAACAGCTATTTTGAAATAAACTATGTTTCAGCTTCGATATGCAAAAACATAGATAACAACTGTTAAAAAATACTTCTTGTAATCAATATACTGTAATTAAAATCACCGTCCGGTTTTCTTTACTCTCAATCTTTCCATTTCCCCTAGTAACTACCCTTCAGAAGTAAAATGAGAAACAATTTTTTGCGTTCACTTAACTAACTTCAAATACCGTTCTATCTGAATATCACCATCTTCGCCGGATCTTCTTGACAAGCTTAACCGAAGTGATGCTTTCCTTCTTTCCCCAGCGATAATAATTACGATTTAAACCATCGCCCAGAGATATCGGACATGGCTTTCCTCCAAAATCTGTTTCAGCAGGGAACTTCCATTAGTACCTAAGAACTATTGTGTACTGCTTCATCTGCTAGACATCAGCACCCATATTTTGTTTAGTTGTTACATTGTCACGCTGTCTAGTACCGCAAGCCATTACTGTAAAACCTGGGAATGACCTTAATGGTACTAATATTGAATCCAGTTCTTGTACGGTCACGAGTAGGTTTCCATGGTATCAAAACACGGCACGATACCCAAAATGTTTTATAACTAGTTATGATTAACAAAAGGCATTTTGGAATTTTATAAAGAGTAAAAAATTTAATGGGACTAATTCACAGACATACAATGAGATGACTTCGTAATTTTCCTTAACAGAGGTAGATGACTGTCAGTCATATGCTCTGTTAAAAGATAAAGCAAAAGATTATATTCTTGCCTAGTGTATGTCATCTTATAATATGACGAAAAGGAATTATACTTCCATGGGATGAGTTGTGGTAACAATGATATGAAAAACTATAAATCAATTTAAGTATAATCTTGGCAAAGAGGAAAAGTGAAAGCTGCGTGGGGAACACGCCAGAGAAAAAAACCTGGGAATAATTGTTATGAATATATCAAGAAAAACTGTGAAACAAATGAATGAAGTATAGGGTATTGATGGCTTGATATTTTTGGAAATTCCAGTTACATAACACAGAGAGAGAGAGAGAGAGAGAGAGAGAGAGAGAGAGAGAGAGAGAGAGAGAGAGAGAGAGAGACTTTGAAAGTTTTAATGATAAAAAGATCCCAAACAAGACATTTGAGGACGATTTATTGTTGTCTAGTAGCTGTGAGTGACAGGTGGTATCGTGGAGTCGTAGCACATTTTGTGGGAGAAAGGTTGTCAAAAACATCTGTGAAACTATTAAAACTTTTTTGTTCGTGAATAAAAAGGACGGCGAAGTGCACAAAAGCTCCGTTGACGATCAAGAAATATGTGACGTAACGTGCTCGCAAAATAATAGATAAAGATAATTCTGAAAGCACAGAAATATCTGATTGAAGCAAGCACTTTTCCCAGTAGGAATTCTTATCCTGATATTAAACAGGGTACGAAATGACAAAATTCTGCCCTGCATTTTTACTTTTAACTGTAATCAACTCGTCTGCTAATTCTTATTTTTCAACTTCATCTCGATTGTAAATAAAAAAATTCAACTGTTTTCGTAAGTATCAGTATTTTTATCTGCATGATTCTTTTACCTCGGTCGATTTTAGCCATTATTATTAAAACTAAGACGATGATGATTACAAAAAAATTCTTTTCCGGCGATCTTCACACCTACATACCAGGTTTATCATCATCATCATCATCATCATCATCATAATAAAAATAATAATAATAATAATAATAATAAAGTTTAAAAAATAATCTTATATACTTATTTACACAAGTATATTGGATAATATCTGTTGAGAACAACATTTTACGGAACGCTTCTAAATAAATTCAAAGGATTCGAGGAAAATAAACCAAAAACGTTTCCATAAAAAATCCCCTACTTGGGAAATATTGCTTATTTCCTCAGTCTTATCTGGAAATGACATAGCCCTTATATGTTACAGAAATGAAAACACAATTCGCCAATTACCCATACAAACCAAAGGGTAATGAAAGACATGATTACCTTTCTTCATGATTTTGGTCACCATCAGATGAAGAGCGACGATGCTTTGGAATGAATGTAGGTCACCTGAATCCGATTAACGCAAAATTAGCAAATATCAACCAGGATTTTAATGCATGATTTCTGTCCAAGTGACAACGATTTTGAATATGCCGATAAGTAAATTTGCTAGTCGAAATTCGTTTTATATTCTTTTGCTGTCTCAGACATACTGTGTTATTCAGTAAAAAGGTATATGTGTGTGTGTGTGTGTGTGTGTATGTATATATATATATATATATATATACATATATATATATATATATATATATATATATATATATATATATATATAGATATATATATATATATATATATATATATATATATATATATATATATATATATATACATATATACATATATATACATATATACATACACACACATATATATACACATACACACACACATATATACACATATACACATACTTATATACCATTTTACTGAATAACACAGTGGCTGAGTTACAAAACTGTTGCTTGTGTGTGCTTCCTCATTCAAATGAGCAGGATCCATCCCTACCTCACCAACTGAAAACGCTTGTCTCAGCGTTGCTGGACCACATGGACGAAAAGTTTCTTTTTCTTGGAGACCATCAGACGGAATTCCCTCGCGACTTCAATATACCAGGAGGAAATTCCATTGCAAGAACAGTCTCCAAAGGAAAGGGATTCCTGTTCTTATGAAGTCCTTCTTTACATTTACATTTCATTCCACCTGCTTTTTTTTCTCTTTAGCGACTTCTGTTTCGAACGTTTAAAATCAGTTACTTCCTGAAAGTAATTTAAATAATTATAATTATCAAGTGATTAAAATGATACAGGAGTTCTCATGTGGATTCAGTTTTTACACTGAAATATTTTGCGTTCGAATTATGTATGAAGTGAGGAATTTTATCCCAGAGATAAACAATCTCATGACGGCAGGAATATTCGTATTATAATACAGCCAGTAACAAACGAAATTGCCACGATGACTCACAGAAACCATCATATTAGATCAATGTCTTTTAGACATTTCCTTAACCCGCAATATAAATAATGATAACCTACTGTAAATACGAAAGCAGACAGCCGTTTACATGCAGATGGTTAAGAGGAACTTCCCAAACGTCTCTCTGGTATGTAAGGTCACAAACACAAATTTTGAGCTAAGCAACATTTTTCTTCGATCAATCTGTGTCAAGTTAGTTAGTATGCAAGGATATTGACTTTGGGGATAATACAAGGGTACATAGATGTACGTTTATAATAACTAAAAAAAAAAATTTCAGTCACATTCCATATGCAGAATAGAAATGGGAATTATTATCAAAACGGATTTCCTTACATGCAATTTAGCATTCATTTCTACATTATAAAAGCTTCATTTAATATCTCCTACCTAAGCTAAAAAATAACTTCAAAGAATGAATGACATGAAAGAATCAGAATGACGTCCACAGTGATGCTACGATAAATAAATAAAGATAAAATTATTAAAAAGGAACTTGTAAAGGTAAGTCTAACACAAAGATTTCTCCCAGATGAAATTCTACTAAATACAGGAAAGCAATCCTATCAAGTGCCCGAATTCAGATAAAAATAAAATATCGTAGAATCTCACAAAGGAAAAGAAACGTCGTGAGGCAGTATAAGAAGCAATAAGAAACATAGAGGAAGGTCGCCATATATATGCAAAGTGGGACAACAAAAGTTTGTTTTAACGACAGTATCGAGCCTCGGCAAGGAAAAATTAAAGGATGGAAGCCCATAGAGAGGTGAGGAAATTAATGAAAAACAATTTGGTTAAACAACGTAGTGGTACCTGTGTAAGAGAATGCAGTTTTCTCTTTATATGAAAACGAACACACACACACATACATACAAACATATATATATATATATATATATATATATATATATATATATATATATATATATATATATATATATATATATATATATATATATATATATATATATATATATATATATATATATATATATATATATATATATATATATATATATATATATATATATATATCAGAGCATCGTTGCATTTATGGTAATAATTTATCATAGTAATAATTTATCTTGTGATGAATAAATATCATATCGAACTGCGATAGCGCTTTTACATCATGTCTTAAAATGTTTACCTTATCTCCGAATAAATATAATAATAATTTTGCTGCTTCATGACTTACTAGCACCCATAAATACCAATTTAAATAAGAATTATTATAAAAAATAATGGTCAAACTTATAGTTCTGAGACTGGTATCAAATGATCATGCTCGCTGGAGACTAACGCGTAAAACCATTATGCATCCCATTGGCAGATTATACATGAAAATATCAAAATAATGCACACAAGGTAATATTTCACAATTTCCTATTAAAAGTAAGAAAATAAGAGGTCATATATCCTCAGTGCACTTAGCTACCACACCTTAAGTTTCTTATCTCATAGGATAATGGTATTTTTATTATTCCGTCATCGATAATTGTACTCGGTAAAATAATGACTTTTTATGCTGGGCTCTCACGATACTTTGACTTTATGTATGCCTATCATTCTTCACCTACTTTCTCGCTATCTTACAATCAAAGCATTTTTTTTTTTTTGGGGAGGGGGGGGATGGGAGGGGGAGGCTTTGTTAGAAATGTTTTAGGACTGATGCCTATTCAATAAACCCATTAACTGCACACACCTTTATGGCGCAATGAAGAGATACCACAAAAAAATTATATCGACCACTGATAAACATTTTATCTTCATTATTCTCCTCTTCTTAGCAGTTTCCATAGTTGCTTCCGGTTCAAAATCATTATTTCTTTCAATTTTTCGCCTTTTTTTCTCTTACGACGCAAACGAACAATTTCCATTAGAAGACTTTTGGCGTTCTTTGTTAAAAGAACATTGAAGAGTTTTTCCTCCCTCTTCCCTCGTTTCCTTTTTTGTCTCTTCCACTTCGAAATTCGAAGGTGAAAATTACGTTAAACCAGTGCCAGCACGAGAGAGAGAGAGAGAGAGAGAGAGAGAGAGAGAGAGAGAGAGAGAGAGAGAGAGAGAGGCTTAATTTTTCACTTTCCACCTTCAGTATATATGGCCGGTAGAGATGGCGCCCTTATTAATCCGTCCGTTAATTGCTGGATCAAATATGAACCTCACTGCTTTATAACAGTTAGACAGGGTCAGACCTTGATGTAATGCCTATACAGTCCCTCCTTAAAGAGGAAAGGATTTAAGGACCTACACATTTTGGCAGGATGCAACGTTTGGAGTCAATGGGGATTCATCTTGCAAATACCGGTGATTTGAAATGACGTTCTTTTTCCAGGCGTGTATTAGATTATTCAATTTAAGATCGGTAGGGAAAGCATTCATTGTGACATACTCCGAGGAGTTCCTAAGTCCTAAGTCACAGGAAAAAACAACATTAGTTGTCTCCAACTTCAATAAAGTTAGAAATCGTAATAGGAGAAAATATTCCTCACGTTGCCACTATTCTCAGGATAGCCATGTAGTTGGTGTTTTTACTCAAGAGACTGTGACCTTATCTTTCTGCCTTCCATCGGAACACGGTGAGAAAAGTGGTGCATAAGTCACTGAAGATAGGTCACGGATCTATCGCAGGTCACGGATCTATCCTCATGTTCAACTCTTCTCCATCTCACTTGCACCACATGTCTAAATGAAGATGCTGGTTTACACACGATCTGTCTTTTCCCGAGTTTGGAAGTTGTGAAACCGCTGCTGGCAACAGATGTTCACCCATGTGCAACAGACAATTTGGGTAATGCTCCCCTCCACGCCTTGGTCAGCAATGTAAAGTGTTCTAGATATATCCTAGATGCTCTTTTGAAGCTGGTGCCCATTTGGACGTCGCTGATCGATGGATAGAGACCGAGCATCGAAGGAGTCCCCGAGGGTGTCAGCTTTCCCAACTAAGGAATTTTATACAGCACACCCCTTTGCAGTGCTTGTCAGCAGCGTGTATTCGAAGAAATGGCATCCCATATAAAACTGTTTTACCTCCTTTATTTTCCAGGTTTGTTGACTCCCTCTGACCATTATAATAAATATGTGACACTAAGATAGAATACCTTTTAGATTTAACTTGTATTCAAGTAAATTAAGAATATGATGGATTTGTATAAGTTATATTTGCATTACTTTGTAATGCCTCGATGAACCTCCTGAGAGCAAAGGTATTAACACTCATATGCCATGATATATGGCAACATCGTGTTAGTATTTTCAGTATCAGAGAAAAATTTTTTTCGAGACTAACATGTTATATGCATTAAATTACACTTTCTTTTTTAACTATGTTCTTGAGAAGCGGAAACTGAATATGTATTTTTTAAATGTTGATTATGCTATACTTTTACGCATAGCATTTACAATATACATTTATCATAATGCTTGTTTAATTATTTACGTACCAGCTGAGTATAAATCTTTCGATTAATGTTAAGGTCATATGTAATTTGCGGCAAAGCCGTGCTAAAATGATAACCCCCCTTCTTATGGTAAATGTGAATGAATAATGCATGCTATATGTCGTAATCTATTTTAATTAGTCTTCCACACCACGATCAATGAAGCTATTGAATATGAATTCTTCCACACCGCGATCAATGAAGCTACTGAATATGAATTCAAGTACCTAGTATAAATAAGAGTGACCGAGAAATGACTTAGTTTTCTTGCTGGTTCGGGAACTATTTCTCTTGAATGAATAACACTGCAATAAGAATTCAGACTGATTGCCCGGTTTCCTAAACAGTCAGGGGATACTTTAGTTTTATGAAAATTCTGTTCTCCTCACACGAGGCAGTCCCTTTACAGCGATTTAACTCCTGAAATGGCCCTGCAAGAACTGACAGTGAGGCGGAGACAGTATTTTCAGCGCTAAAAGAATAAGGAATTGCCCCATGATGATCAAGGGTCCTAAAATTTTTGACTCGACAATGATCTATTACTCAATAACTGAGGGCATGTCACTTTGGTTTCGTTATGGAACTGGGTCCGTGAAAAAGTATGTTCCAAAACACCAGTAAAAATGAAAACGGGGTTACATATGCCGTTGCTGGCTTTTATGGGCTTTTGGAACGTGATCATAAAAACAAAATAAAAAAAATAGCTAGATCAATGTATCCCACACAGTAAGTTTCGGGCATCAAGCATATCATTATTCCGAATCACATAGTTTGCATAGACACTTATATGGATATGCATAAAGCTTTACGGTAATACATATTCATACTCTTAGGAAACGAACTAGATATGTTAATGCAAGGGTTTATGCGTATGCGTAACGTATTCAAGTACTCAGGTCGCACATTTATCAGGGAACCTTATATTAATATGCATGTAGGCTTACATATATTCATTTTCATACAGATTTTGTTTTTTATCTTGGAGATCTACGTTAGCGAAATGATTTTAACATATGGAAAATAATGCATCCACTCACTAATTTTTCCCCGTCGCCTCACCCCCAACTCATCCCTGCAGTTCTTTTAATATGATGAATAATATCTACACAGGGCTGGAATTAACTTGGCCTGAATTACCTGGAACCATAAATCAAGATTTTAAACTTGTTTTCAGTTTGTTGAGATTAAATAACCTGTCACTGACTTTGCGGTATCATGACAAGTAAATCAATATTAATTGTTACCTTATGTTGAACGGATACCAAAGTGATGTGGTGCACTGTCATATAGTAACCAAGTTTTAACAATAATTCTTATTGATGGTGAACACTGTGAGACTATTACAGCCGAATGCCGATAGTTCCGAATGCCGATAGTTGGAGTTTTAGAAATCATATCTAAGGAGGTGCTGACAATCAATGAGGACTAGATTAATATTAGGGATGAATACCAGTCCTACAGAAAACATATACTGTGGTGTGGTGTAAAAAGACTGTAGCTTTTGATGCCAGATGAGACCTGTTATTCGGTAAAAAATAAACAAAAGCAAAAAAATTTTAGGGAGGAGAGAAAAATCTTAAAGTCTAGATATTGAAGATAAACATGACCCCAGAAAAAATGAGAGATAAAAAAACAAGGTTGATGCTGCTGTCAAAGCCATGTTTTCAGGGAATGGCAGTGGAGTTAAAAAAGAAATGCGCATGCGTCAAAAGCTTAAAAAGGACGAAAACACCTAATAAAAGGAGGAACGGATCATTAATGACATCAGAGAAAAAGAAAAACAACGCATGTAGGAACATTTCCTGACGCCATGAAGAAGAGATATGTGAGGGATAATATCGCATATATACCGGGAGCTGGAGATCTGATTGTACTCTATAATGAAATCTGAAGTAAAATCAGTAATAAAGAAATTTACGACATGGAAAATACTGGGGTTTGAGGGGATCACTGCTGTCATAAAGGCATAAATAAGTGAAGTAATATTATATATTCTACTGTAATATAATGGATACGAGGATTGTGACTATATTAGATGAATAATCACCACAGCTTACTTTGAAAATTCTTTGAGACTGAAAAATAAATAACAGAAAATAAAACTGGTTTTTTGACCGAAATCCGAGGAATTGCTTCACGGGGGAAGCACCGAAGCCCGTTCATAAATCTAACCACAGCTATAAAAAAAAAAAGCCCTCTAGATGCGGTTTATTGGTTGGGAACAGGGGTGGTTTTTCATTCAGTGTAAAAGAGGAGGCAGTCGTCTAAAAGAGGACATTGTACTGTTAGCTTACTTGTTAAATGTGTTTTCTTATCACCATGAAACACAGAAATGTATCATGTGGCGAAAGGCAATTTTATATTGGGGGCTGAGTTCTTGATAAATATCCCTCTTAAATATCTTCCCCACTTAAAAAACACAAATGCCATACAATATTAACTTTGATATCAGCTTAGTAATTCTTTAATATCAACTTCCACGAAAGTCTTAGCAGAATACATCTAAATCAAAGTATGAAAAATAGTATCCTATGCTAGCCAATTCTTATAAGTTTACCATCTCAGGCGGAGATTTCACTGTCATGAAATAATTTATATTTTTCAGTTTTGATATACCCCAAAGACCTATGTACTTGCAAGGGGTATATGACTTAGCCTTTTTGAACGGTATAAACGGTGTGAAATCTCGGGTAATAATGCATTTTGGTTCATTCTTTTCCCAGTTCAAAACAAATATTTTTTGTCAATTCAGTCGCGAATTCTGAAGGTGCACTGCTAATTTGCGGCTAGTCCTTGATTTCTGGACAGCAATGGAGTGGAAATTATTTATATTCTTATCAATCTTTTGCTGACGTGACTTATTCCATTTTTGGGGTACTTACTAAAAACCAGACATTACGCTAAATTTTAACTTACTACAGCTGAACTTTTGAAGCATCGTCTATCTGTCAATACAAGCTTTGTAAATTCTAGTGTTTCCTCGCGTACACAATCGTAAAATATAATAAACATTATACAATAACAACATAAGTGTGTCTGCTGAACATGGCAGACGTGCTAACGTAAAGTAAAAATTTCCTCAAGTTTCGTTCCTATCCATTGTTTGGACAATAATGCAGTTTTACCTACTGATAGAAATAATGTTCATAAAATACACCCATCCTAGAAAGTATTATCTAGATAACAAGTATACGGAAATGGCAACTTCATAAGTTTTGTAATTAAAGGACTAAATTGAATAGTTGCTGAAATCCCATAAATGGAAGGGTTCCGGCGTAAATTATTTTGATTTTTGCTTTCAAAGAAGATTTCCTTTCTAGAAAAGAGTGAGAAGACATGAAATAATAACACTCCGAAAGGTGAAAAAGATGGGTATGGCGAGAGAAAATATTGGCTTAGCTCAAATTTGGTCATCGCTAATACTATTCCTCATCATTCAAAAGCTTTCGTAGATATTCCCTAGCACTCTGGCCAAAAACAGTACTTTTCAATAAATCAGCATTACCTCAGGGATTTTCCTCCAAGTATAAGTGACTGCGAAAATCCCTCTGTGTATTGAAACAATAAAAAATGTACTTCTTAATGTTTCTATGAAATCGAGAAGAAACGTTTCACCAGTATTACCTCAATGGCATATCTTTACATGCATGCTAAAAGGGGTTATGTATGCCAAGAAACACTCCATGTTATATTCCCAGGTAACACGCACACACGCGCGCACACGCACACACACACACACACACACACACACACACATATATATATATATATATATATATATATATATATATATATATATATATAAACGCCTTAACACTACTTAGCTTAGAAAACTAACCACAAGTCCCTAGGGTAATAATGATGGAGTCATACCTTTCAGTTTGTATATAAAGAACGACGGCAAATTACAGTGACGTTGGTTGATGGGAGGTGAAAGGAAAAACAAAAGAGAAAATACGACTGAAATGAAGAGAGAACCCCAGTAAGCAACAATAACCCAACTGAAGACGAGGGTAAACGACCTCGACGCAGGACGCTGCTGAGGAACGAGGCAGGAAAGGGAGTAGATTGCAGCTCCGAAACCGCCAAACAACTACGAAGATACAGCGAGGGGGAAAAAGCCGCTTTTAATTTGGTATTGTTGGGTGGATCGTATATTCTTTTACATTTTGTCGGCTGTGTTCCAGGTTAAATTTTAAAAAAGATACAGCGCTGACACGCACACAAATGCAGTATATATGAAGACACACAATATTTATCTCCACATTTCAGTGTCGACAATGGAAAATTCGTGTTTCTTTGCTGAAAATATAAAACTCTAAATCGCAAGTGATGTTTCTCGTTCAGTCTTTTGGTTTTTCTTTCGCCGCAATTATTCACAAGAGGATACTTTCTTACGCGGTGTTAGAGATGGTAATAAATTCCTCCTTTTTCTCTCACTTTCTCATACTACTATGTTGATGTTAAAGGGCGTTTGCTTCTGTTGTTCCTTTCTTTTACTTCAATGTCTTGAATAAATAGTCATTTTGATCATTATTTGAATTAAACAAATATTCATGCGGGATAAGATAGGCCGACCTTGACCTTGCAAATCGTACTAGAGAGTATAAAATTCCTTTCTGGTTATTCAAAGTAAACAGAAACAAGAAAAGATCGAATCACTTAACATTATTTTATAATCATGTAAGTAAATACGTGTACGAACACTAAAGAAGTTTAGCAGCTTTAAAATTATTTTCTTTAAGGGGAAAGGTCGGGCTTGTATCGTGTGAACGAAAAATAGCAATGAGATAGCAGTGTAACGAACTTTTTCTTCTTAAACTAATGCTCCAATAGGCATACAAGCTTTGTGCATAAATTTCTTGCGTTGACAACGAAACGGGTTTGAATATATCAAGACAGAGAGAGAGAGAGAGAGAGAGAGAGAGAGAGAGTTTCCGAAACACACTCGCATACTATTATAATAACGGTATTAAACCTCGGTCTGATTTGAGCATGATATTTCAATTTCAATTTATTTTATTTCAGCTGAGAACCTTTTCCAATGGAGTAAATACTGTAAGAGATTTAAGCCATTTTGCACTTTAGACGATTGATCTGATTTAAATTAATGATAATTTGTTTTTGGTAAAATTTCAGAGAAATAATTTCATTATACGCATTGAATCTTTACCAGTTATCATCCAACACCCTTTCCCCATTCGCCAAAATTTAGATTCACTGTATTCCTCCTCGCCCAGAAATCTCCCATACTCACAGACAAAAGTCTTTTGAAAACTACGATAATAGCTTCGTTAACGCCATTTTCTCTAAAGAAGAGAGCACAATTAGGCTTATTCGCTCTTACACGGTACGTGAAACACGCCTTCAAATAATCGTTGGTAATTACGGACTTTTCATGGGAAATTAGTTATGTTCCAGCAGTAATTAACAGCGTTCTGGAGAATTTCCTCTAATCTTACGCCCTGTGAGGATTGTTGCCTCACTGCACATTAATAAATAAACCGAATTAGCAAGCCGGATGGAATAATTGGAGGGGGCTATCAGGCGTACTCTGTGACAAGAGGGTCCCTATTAGGCAAGAGGACAAAGTACATAAGGTGGTGGTAAGACCTGTAATGTAAACAGTACTACTAAAGGAAATAGAACAAAACAAATTATAAGTGGCAGAAATAAGAAGTGGCGTCAAGGTTAAAAAAATAAACGCATCAGGGATCAGCAAAAGTCACTGAACTGTCAACGAGATCCCAGGAGTCAAGACTGAGATGGTTTGGCCATGTTATTGGGAGGGGAGATGATAAAAGAGATATGTCTTAGGAGAGATCATGGAAATGGAAGTGCTAGGGACACGAAGGAAAGGAAGACGTAAAAGAAGACTGACAGAATGCATTCGAGAAGAAATAGGAGACAAAGAAACAGATGAAAGAGGAACACAAAATAGAAACACCTAGAAAAGACCCGTTAAAATCAGCGACCCCGATTAGTTATTAAGCCACAAAGAAGAAACCCAAGTATAAGACTAGTTATAACCACTGCGTTGATTTAATCCCAACGGTTTAATCCCAACAGTTCTTATGATTCAGAAGGTCCTCTGACAGTTCTGGATTTTTTCTTAAAATTTTACCTAATCTAGGAAAATCATATTGAATTCAGAGAGATAGATGTTCCCTTCTGCAATTGAAGAATGAATAGAAAGGACCTTCACCTTACCCCTAAACTGAAACTATACTGAAAAGAGAGAATACTGGGCATGTGAATATATTTTGGTGAAGATATGTATTCCTGTATGTCAGAGATAGCAAAATAAATATACAAAATAACAAAAGTTCCTGTGGTAGATAGAAGGGTAATTCGTACCCGTTATCGTATCTTTATTATAAGTTAAATATTTATCTTCATCTGTTTCTCTGCCTAGTTTAGCATAAAATTCACTGAGCAAATATCTCGATGTTCTTGAAAGAGAGAAAATGAAGGAAAGAACCAAAGATTTTTAAAAGAGACATTTAAAAGTAGAAAAAGGGAACTCGGCGGAGGGGAAAGTGTTAAAAGTGTACCCTAGTCTTTTTATTTTCATCTAGCTCAAGGACAGAGTACACGTTTATTGACATTTGAAAAATCCTCTGCTAAGTCGAGAAAGTTTTGTGAAAAGCTCGAACAGATATAGGAGCCTTTGAAGCAATTTTACATCCCCTCTACTGGATTTATCCGTATCGCAGAACCTTAGAAATAATTCAAACCTTTATTTTTCATTTTTTTATGTGTGTTATACATTATATTAAAGACTTAATAGTAATTTTTTCACTCTCCGTTTTTGGTCAATAACTGCGAGAGAGAGAGAGAGAGAGAGAGAGAGAGAGAGAGAGAGAGAGAGAGAGAGAGAGAGAGAGAGAGAGAGAGAGAGAGAGAGAGAGAGTCAAATTTTCAGCATGAAAATCTATGGCCTGATTTGTCAAGCAACAATATGGGCTCTGCAGTGTAACGTCCACGCAATTTTCTCCAAAAGGAAAACTTCCTCTAATTCTCAGTATTATATGCTGAAGGGAATCATCCTTTTATTGCAGAATAAATAATTCATCGCTTGTTTTCAAAAGGATTCTTCGATTCACTTTCTTAAATCTCATATTTTTTCTCACAATTTTCATGATGCACACATGTATATTCATACTAAATTATTTTACAAATATTCGCCTTTTAAACATTTTGTAATTCTGGCTTTCATATCCTGACTAGGACTTGGCCTGCTTATCATTTTTGTTTGATCTGAACGGTTATTATTATCATCATTACTAGACACTATCTAAGAGATATGAGCAATTATGAAAATAAATAGCACATAACATATATTCATTCTTAGGTTATGAAAGAACAGGAACAGGAAAATAGCAAAAAGAAAAGGAGATCGTAGTTGTCACTAAATGGCAATATATGGCGTCGTATATAGAGGCCATGAAAGACAGAAATAAGATAAAGAGAGAGAGAAAGCGATCATTTTCTCTTGTTTTGTCCAAATCTCACGTATGCCTTTACGCCTTTCGTCTCCTCCAATAATATCTTTATTTTTTTCACTATTATTATTATCACTTTAAAGTAGTTTCGGTTAAAGAGTGCTGTCATATTAGCGTGTAATAAACTACACAATACGACGGTAACATAAACACTAGCATACTATATTCTGTATTGTTTCTGTTTGAAATTTCATTCACGCTGCAACGTTGATGTTAGCAATGATTACGATAACGACGGTGATGATAGCTCTTGTAACAACGGGAAATATATAAAGTCTATTAAGATAGGTGTCAGCAACTATAAGGTAGAGAAAAAGGGGAAGATGAATGCCTCTAGAAGGAAGTGAACAAATAAGTGTTGAGAAGACTGGAAAGGGGCAAATGACGTGGTAGGGAAATGGAAATGTACAGAAAGCAATCGAAGAGATTAATGATGGCTTCAAACTCTAGCAGAATACAGGAATGAGAGAGGAAAGAGAAGAGCAGAAGGGAAACAGACTCCGTCTGGAAGGGTGAAATAGATAAGGAAAGGTAGAATAGATGAAAAAGAAGCAAAGTGCATAAGAGAGGAAAATAGAGATGTCAGTACATGTGAACTGCAAGATACGGATGCAGTGGAAGAAGTGATAGAAGATATAGCATCTGGAAATATTAGACGGGAAGGAAACATTAAAATGTGAGACTACCAGAATGACACGCAGTTTATTAGTAGGGCCAAAATGTTGCCATTTCTGTGTTCTTCTAGTGTCACGTTAATAATGAATAATCTTTGGATTTGTTCTCGTAATACTTTTTCAATTTGTGGATCAATGGTTCCAACCGTTTGTTTTAGTTTTACTTCCATTCAGTAGCAGTGCTACGGTATTTTCGGAACACTGCTGCCTATTTACATTTCAGGAACAGATTTTGACACTGCCGATTCCTTTATGTCCGGTGTGTGAATGTGAGCGTGCTTTTACTCGTATATTTTAGTACCTGGGGTGAAAAAGATATTTAGCTTGTCTTAGGGGGAAGTGCCTGTAATTTTCCTTGATATTGACCTATTATTAATCTCTCACACACAGCGCTTATAAATCACAAGTCACAACCCCTCTCTTGTCGCGAGGCCCCCCGCCTCTCTCTCTCTCTCTCTTTATTCGTGTAACTAATAGCTTCTAAGATCAGTGTCGGAACAATAATAAAAAAAAAAAAGGTCCTTAGGAGGGAGGCCCTTGCAGTCATTGTGATTATTCTGATGGTGAGGGAATTTCCCAAGGGGACGTCTGCAATGATTGCTGTTCGCTGCTAGAAATTGAAAATTACGAATGGTTACTGGTTTCAGAGTGAATAATTTTTCTCTGTACTATCACTCAAAAGATTAGATATCCTCTAATAAGTGTCCTTATCTTTTTTTTTACAACGAACATTTTTCGTGTAGGAAAAGCAACTTTAACCACAAAATTTCTTTTTAGCTGTAATCATTTGACTCACGAACTGTTAGTTAATCAGATCAAGCTTTATTTTCGTGATTATAGGATGAAATACATAAAATAATTTAATTATCATCAAGATTTATGTATTGTTTCCACGATACTTAGAAAATATGCCCAACCTTCTGCACGCGTTCCCCTGTTTCGCTACCTTTCGGAATGCTCGGAAATTTTTGCACTACTTCATCCTTACGAACACCCCGAGCAGGTCTAATTTTTTTCTCTAAAACCATAAGATTTTACGTTATTCCAGATTTTTTTCCTATAAAATATAGAATAAATCCTTCAATACAATGTTCTCTAGTTCGGCATTTCACAACTAATATGGCCCTTGTAGCTACCATCACCAACTGCATTAGTAACAATATTCAAATCCAGTATCCCCTGATTTCACGCCTTAATTAGTTATGCCACCAGCATGACACATCACGAGTCGGCTATGAAAGTGCGCCCTGTCGCTAAATAACCAGGTTTGGCGTCATGAAACATCACGTCGTGGAATGAGCTGTCGGGCGACATAATACGCGTCGGAATACAAAGCTTCGTCATTCCTAACAGCTTCCGGCCCGATAGATTGCGACGAGGATATAGGAATTAAATTCCGAATACTGAATAAAAGATTGATTGTTGTTTGACTAAATGAAATAAATTTATGGAAGCTACAGTTAGACATGCATTTCCTACGATTATATTATACCAAAATGACTCAGGAATATACATATTAAATAAGGACTGAGAGAGAGAGAGAGAGAGAGAGAGAGAGAGAGAGAGAGAGAGAGAGAGAGAGATGTATTTCCTAAGATTGTATTATATCCAGATGACTCAGGAATATCCATATGAAATAAGGACTGAGAGAGAGAGAGAGAGAGAGAGAGAGAGAGAGAGAGAGAGAGAGAGAGAGAGAGAGAGAGATGTATTTCTTAAAATATAATTTACCCAAATGACTCAGGAATATCCGTATGAAATAAGGACAGGAGAGAGAGAGAGAGAGAGAGAGAGAGAGAGAGAGAGAGAGAGAGAGAGAGAGAAAAAACATGAAATAAAATCTAGACAAAAAACTATTATGGAACCTTTTCTGAAAATTACAAGCAAACCATAAAAACAATAATAATTAGATAACATAACACTTCAAAAAGTTGCGAATGACACTTTTGATACAATTAACATATTTGCGTCTTCCGAGATCTCAGATGTTTTCTGACAGCAAATATTAATAACACAGTTTCAGTTCTTGGGTAAAGTTACCTGTCACTCATTACGAACGAGTCCGTATTTCCCTCACATGGTATGACCAGTTTTCATGAATTTTCTATGCATTTAAATGAGTCGAGTGATTAATATGCGGACGGAATATTTGTTATATATGTTTAACTTGCTGCTACCCAAATCTTTATGAACGCCATTAACTCACTATGTGTGTGTGTGTATATATATATATATATATATATATATATATATATATATATATATATATATATATATATATATATATATATATATATACTGTATATATATATATATATATATATATATATATATATATATATATATATATATATATATATATATATATATATATATATATATATATATATATATATATATATATATATATATATATATATATACACATATATATATGTATATATATATATATATATATATATATATATATATATATATATATATATATATATATATATATATTAGGTGAATGGTCGATTGAAGCCACATGTTGAACTGGCCTTTCACTGAATAAAATAAAATCAGTTAACGAGAAAGAAGAGGAGAGAGAAATAATGTACTAAAAGCTGAATATATAATGGTTTATTTGTACAAATTTTTGTCTACTTAGCTGTTTGTTAATCTTATAACAAAAAATATTGTTGATTTATATCAACATTTCTAATTTCTTAGTAGTGTTTTGTTCCTTTACGTTAAACCTATTTACTCGTTTTAACCCTGTTTTTAGTTTTTTTTAAAAATATCTACATTAGGATATTGAAAAACAACTGCCTCGGCAGCACACTTGCTCGATTTTAAGGTCAAATTTAAAGCGGCGTTTACGATACGTATCAGAACATGAAATTTCCCATGAGAATGAAAGCGGGCGAAAGAAATCAGAGCTCGGCTTTGACCTGGGGAAAACGACACTGCCCTGTTTTCGCCTCTCTCTCTCTCTCTCTCTCTCTCTCTCTCTCTCTCTATAATATATATATATATATATATATATATATATATATATATATATATATATATATATATATATATATATATATATATATATATATATATATATATATATATATATCCACATATATCCAGGTCGTGCGTACATTTTTTGCCTCCTGCGTCTCCACTCTTTCCTTAATTACTTTTTCTGTGACTATTTTCCTGCATATATTTTCCACTTATATTTTCATTTATCTCTACTGAGCATATTTTTCCCAGCAAATTCGTTGTAGTGGAAACATAAATTAACGTTGCCCTTTCGCTCATAAACTGTATAATGTTACACCGAATGTGCACTGTAACGAAGCAAATGCTTTTTCCTAAAATTAATATTTTCTTATCTGCATTACTCAATAATGATATCAATTAATAAGGATGTATTTTACGTCTGCATGCTACATAGGCAATACTTTCTGTTAGGA
>NC_089767.1:28944508-28967008 GCF_040412425.1 Macrobrachium rosenbergii
CGCAGACGGAAAAAGTTACATTGCAGGTCTAGAACATCTCATGACTGCAAAAAATTACGGCAATCATTAAATTGCAATTATATACATTTACACATACACACACACACACACACACACACACACACACACACACATATATATATATATATATATATATATATATATATATATATATATATATATATATATATATATATACTATATATATATATATATATATATATATATATATATATATATATATATATATATATATATATATAAATATATATATAATATGTTGTTAGCATGGTAGTCGTAATCAGTACTACCTGGACACTAAAGCCCCAGGGTGTACCACATTTGGGATTTTAATGTACCATGCCCTATTACAGATGGACCCCAAGTCAAGGGCTTACAACCCCTTGCGAGAGGAAATAGCCACTAAATGCTAAATAAGTCTCTTTCGTTTAAGGCCAAGATTAACCATATTTTATGTCAGTCTCTTTCCTGTGGACTCTATCACGTTGCTATTGAAGAGTACATGGACATAGCAGCCCTAGAAAGTTGCAGTGGTTTGGATTGAGAACCATTTGGTTTAATGACATTACTCCCTAACCGGCAGATTGTGTTCTACTCAAGGCAATGGCAAAAACGTTCCCAATCCTTTTGGGATGCAGGGTAAGGAAAATAAGTGATCCCCTGCTAATCTGCAGTGTGAAAAGCCTTAAATGGACGAAAACATCAGGTCTGCAGCTACACATCCTGCACTGATAGCGCAACAGGCACCTAACTGATAAAGTACTAAGTCTGGTGGATATGGAGCAGATGAAAAAATGATACTTGATTTAATTAGTGGGAGAAAGTTGCATGTTTTGGCGCTTCGCAAGAGCAAGGTATTGTCCAGTGTGTGCAGAAATAGAAGGATAGAGGAGTAAATCTTATTGTCAGAAGACTATGGGAATGGGTGAAAGAGTACTAAAGCAGTTCAGTTCTACAAGTAAGATTGATTGTTGCAGCAAAAAGGTGATTATGTATAAGTATGTACGGCCTGGGAACAGAAATGAAATAGTAAAACAGATTGGTCTTTGGTGAGTGAATCCCTGCCTGGCTGGGTTGGGGAAAAATTTAAGGGTAGTTATATTAGGTGATTTGGTTTCGTAAGTGGATAAAAAGGAAGAGATGACATGATCTGTAGCTATAGATTTCGGGTAGTTAATAAAAATTGAGAAAGTTGCGGAACTTTGTTGTGGAAATTTGATTGTAGAGAAAGAAAACAGTAAAGAGAAGAGGTTACAACGATAGATGACTGTATTGCTGAGAAGCAGAGTGATTGAAGGTATATCTGATCATTATTTGGTTGGAAAGGAAATAGTGAAATGTGACCATGCACAGGAATGATCTGGAAAATACAATAGGGATGAAATTAAATAACCTAAGACGTACGAGAAAAGAAATAACAAACGCATAGTTATCATTGCATACTTAGAGACATTTCACAACAACAGGTAAACCACAAATTTTAGATCACGTTCTCCGCAACAATAAAAAGTCTTGAGCAATAAGCAAATCCTTGTTCCTGAGGTATGGTGCAATCAATCTCAAAAACTAAGTCTCTCTCTCTCTCTCTCTCTCTCTCTCTCTCTCTCTCTGTTATTTCCGGCAAGATGGTAGGCAGTGCGGAAAATTGAAGGGTATGCACCCGTTGAAAATAGGCGAAGCAATTGTCAAAATCAATTCAGTTTTTCGTTCTTTACCTCCAGCATTTCCAGATACAATTTTAGATTAGAGTGAGGCAGAGGAAGCACCTCTGCTTCTCCTTTGGTATTGCTTTTCTTAAGTCCCTCCGCAATCCATATTGCTCTGCTGACTGGAATACGTATCGAAACTTTCAGAAAGGATTCCCGGAGGATTTCCCAGAGAATGCTGTTGGATCTGGATGCTTTCCTTAAGGAATCCGGCGGAGTTCTTTTGTGATTGTTCCTTCAGCAGTAGTTTTTCCAGGGTCTTAAGACTTCCAACCGCACCATTGGATGTTTATGTTTACAAGAGCAGATGCATACGTAAATCGAGCAACTTAACTGAATAAAATAGTAGCTGAATGTGGTAATAGATAGTAAAAAATTCTATTGAAAGGAGTAATCCAATATGGATCTTTAAAGCGTGAATAACTCAGTGCACACATCAATATAAAATGTTTTAAGGCTGCGACCCCTCTCAACCTTTATCTCGCTCATATTTATACTCCGTACTCTCTTCCTGAAAACATGTTAATTGACTAATTGCACGTGTTGATATGGTGATGTGTGTGTGTGTGTGTGTGTGTGTGTGTGTGTGTGTGAGAGAGAGAGAGAGAGAGAGAGAGAGAGAGAGAGAGAGAGAGAGAGACTTGAGGCGAGGAAAAGAGACTAAATATTAAGGGTAAAAATAATCTTTGGCAACGGCCAAAACGTATCAGAAAACCAAACCAGCATCAAGAAAACCAACCCAACATCAAAAGACCCATCCCAACATCAAGAAAACCAAACCAACATCAAGAAAACCAACCCAAATCAAGAAAACCAACCCAACATCAAGGAACTAAACCAACATCAAGAAAAGCAACCCAAATCAAGAAAACCAACCCAACATCAACGAAACCGACCCAACAACAAGAAAACCGACCCAACAGCAAGAGAAACCAAACCAACATCAACAAAACTAATCCAACATCATCACTTGGGAATAATATTCGAAAACAGCGCGCAATCAAATTAGGGGACACATTGTACTGGTTAATAACATTATACGATTTACGCAAATATTTTTCGTATTTTGCTGGAAGTTCTTGTCTTCAACAATGCTCACCTGTTTATGGGTATTATCATTTTATTATATAAAACAAAACAAAAAAAACTGGTTCTACGAGGTGACTAGCCGATAAGGAAAGTGTGGTCATACCCTTTAAACTCTTTATGGTGCATTTATTTTTTTCAGGTTTGAAAACAGAACGTTTAATTAAATTCGCAGGAGATAAACAAACACTGAAAAGGTCCCACATAATGAGTTCTCTCGATAGGTACATATTCATAAAGAATTAATTTAATCTGTGGCAGATACCGGGCAGCAATGACAAGTATTGTTCTCTCTACGATAATAAAAATTTGATATCAAAACACACTGGGTCATTCTGGCTGACTACTTATGAATAAAATTTTTCTGGAGAGAGTAAAACAGCTACTTTTATTTGTGTGATGATTTTCTTGGGAATGCCATCAAAGATGAGAAGTGACAGGTATATCTTCAGAGATCGAGATGATCCTGAAATAAATGTGGTTTATGACATTTACTAATTTAAAAAAATTCTACGGACGAATAGACGAAAAAGTACTGTACCCAGAAAACAGCATTGGCGAAGGAAAGTGATTTCAATGAAAGCAGAGTAAACAGACGCGGATAATTGCATCGGGACCCTCTCTCTCTCTCTCTCTCTCTCTCTCTCTCTCTGCTTCTGCTTTTAATGAGGCAGGTAAGAACAAAGGATCGTCCTGCAAATATAAGATTTCATTATTCCACTTCTGCACTTCCACGAGAAATGAATATTAACTTATATATGACGGCGTTAAAATCACAGTTCGTGTAGAGAATAATGAATATGCTAAGATTCGTCGTTGTTCAAAGCACTTAGATAATCATTCACTTTCATTAACGCACGCACACACACACACACACACACACATATATATATATATATATATATATATATATATATATATATATATATATATATATATATATATATATATACATACATACATACACACATCTACATCAGGGAATAAGAACCTTTTCACTAATTTTCTGATTCACTTCAGCAAGTTGACTGACACGTGTCTACTCACATAAATAGCTTATCAGAAAAACTTTTTTTTCTTTGTTTTTATGTCAATGGACTTAATGCAAATCGTGGCCCCAAGAAGGTCGTACATATCTGGGTAATTGGTTTAGCAATGAATTCATGCCATTGTGACCCCCTTATAATTAATAAATCACAGCGGATGCGACAAGTCAAAGGGCTTGGCAATCATCCTGCTAATGAGAGATGACGTTTGAAAGCAAGTGGGAGCAGAGAGAGAGAGAGAGAGAGAGTTCGCAGATACTTCCTAGTACACATGGTACATAACATATGAAATGTAGGAGGTCATGCATTTGTATTAAACATTTAATAGGCTAACTAAATCGAGAAAATTTATTTCCAACGGAAATATTATTTACATTTGCAACCATTTACGGATTACTATCTCTGAGAAGTGTGTTATCATTTCCTTTTCACTAAATCATATAAAAAATGAAACACGTGATACGCGATGGAATGACGTAGAATACAAACGAATTGAACTTGAAAATTCTCTCTCTCTCTCTCTCTCTCTCTCTCTCTCTCTCTCTCTCTCTCTCTCTCTCTCTCAGGTTAGCAAGGAAATTTGGATTTTGGGTATTGGTATATAAAACTTTACAGTAAAAATTCTTTTTTGAAAATTGTTCACGTCATTAATGAAAGGACACAGAGTTACCGCGGTTTACATCGTAACGGTTCAGGGTAAACACATCCATGATTGAATCTTACACTTTGCAAAAAACGTTTCTGTTAATATTCCGATTACTGTTTCGGTTAATATTCATGGAGCGCAGTTGCAATACTCGATGAATGCCCTATATGAACTCCAATTCTTTACCGAATAATTCATTTCAACACGTATAACGTATCATCGAATGAACATAAAACTACCGAGACATACGAGTGTGTGTATATAACGGATAATACGGCAGTTTAATCATGTTTTAGTCTTTTGTCACTAAATGAATTTCGTGAACGGAAGACGGAATTACGTTATGAGAAAGATCACAAAGAGTATTTTATCGCAGACTGAAGGGCATCATTGATAGATATCCATAAAGTGGTACGTATGTTGTAGCCTTGCATGCCTTGTTATACACACACACACACACATACATACATACATATATATATATATATATATATATATATATATATATATATATATATATATATATATATATATATATATATATATATATATATATATATATATATACATATATATACTAAGAAATCACAAAAATAAGCGCCTGATTTGTTTACTAGCTGAAGCCGCTGGGAAAGTTCAAAATGAAACGACAGAGTGCCAAATACGTTCGTGTATTTTATATATATATGTGTATGTATATATACACATATATAAATTATATATATCCATACATATAATATAAATTACATATATACATATGTATATATATATATATATGTATGTATGTGTGTTTGTGCGTGTGTCTGTCTGTGGGTGAGCACGTGTATATATGTGCATATTTTCTCATGCCAGTAAATGCGTACATGAGCCTCTTGCTCTATGTAAAATTATGCCACCGAATTCTCTTCTCCGTCTCAACATTATCCTTTCACTCTTCAGGGATCCTTTATAGAGCTTTTCCTGTACATACCCATTCATATGCTAATGCCTCTGCTCTTCAGGACCCATAGCCGATTCCCGCTCGACTTTCCCTTCAAAGCAGCATTCAGCCTCAAATAATCTTGTTTGAAACTTCTACAGCCGATGTGGTAAGTATCTATAACCTACTATAAAGCTGATGAGCTTCAGTGTCAATAGGGGAAAGTTTTATTCTGTTAACATACTGAATGAGTTTTCATAACGAATATCTTCTTCGAAATGTGAATCCTCTAATTTTCTTTTTTTTTTATGGTTTGTGAGCCTTAAAATTGTTGGGAATTGCTTTTCAAATTTGTCTTGTCCACAGGGGCTCATTTCTAATACTAAGTTGTGAAATAATTTTGTGTCATTGTTTAGTTTTTACAGTTACCTTATTGCGAATAAAAATATGTCATAACGAGCTCAGAGGTGTTTCATTAAGCATTACTTCAAGTATTCCTTCAAGCATTTGAATATAATATACATACCACATTACACTGTTTTATTAAGTCAAAGTATCGTCTGTTCTAGAGGTTCTTAGTTATGTTTGGAGTGTATTAACGTTGCCATGGAAACTTCTCTTTCCACTCAAATACTAAATTCTCGTTATCTTCAAATAATCCTCTATTTACCATTTGAAGACAAAGAACCCTCGGAGACGAATTTAGTCTCTTTCCAAGAAGATGAAAGTATTTTATGTAAAACTAATGCTAAAGCATATTGCAAGAAGCTGTGTTACCATTTATAGGATTGTATTTCCATCTCAGAGTTACTTCTATGTTTAGACTTGAGTGCCAAGATTTAGGCCTAAGAACAAGCTGTACTTCATATTTAAGAAACACCGAATCAGCAGTTGAGAAGCTTTCGATATCTGATGAGACTAATACTCTTCCTTTGAGAAGCTGCATCAGCCAAATACTAAAGTTGTACAGCAATTTACAGAGTAATACTACCACGAGTGGATATTATTCTCTCAGAACTGCTAGCCATAAAAGGGATAAATCATTCTCATTCTGTTTGGAGTTGTCCCCCATATCTGGACAAGCTCCACTTCCTTAACAGAATCTCTCATTTCTCATATTCGGACGAAATTATTTTTCTTGCTAGTACACACACACACACACAGAGAGAGAGAGAGAGAGAGAGAGAGAGAGAGAGAGAGAGAGAGAGAGAGAGAGAGAGAGAGAGAGAGAGAGAGATATTCAACTTCAACTGAAGCTGGCATGCCAGTCGCTTGAGTTCCTGAGGATATTAAATCTATTTTCATGTAAACTCTTTGTATCATTTCGACTTACATAACAATTTCCTCAGTAAAAATGGGCATGGAATTCATGCCATCATTTTATTGAAGGTATGCTCAATAGTGGTTTCAGCTTTTACATCTAATTAGTGTTATATTTGTTTTTGTCCATCTGACAAGGCCTTCCAATATTAATTGTACCTAAATCAATTTTATATGTATGTACGAAGGTATCCACGCACAGGAAATCTGTCTCTATATTAAGTTGGGCATTCGTTTGTCTAGTTGCTAGTATCTCTTTCTCATTCATTTTACTTTATATAATCGTTTTCATTTATCATGTATTACAGCGGTATTCATATATTACTCAGCTAACGACTACATATGCAAATGCTATCATCCAACTATTTTTTATTACTTTCTTTTAGTGTTATAACGGTCTTAACTACGGGATGCATTTACCATAAGTTGATGACAATATCACCGATACAAGAGGATAATTTGTATATAGACTATGCATGTGCCTAAATAGATCCTTCTGGACGATGACTGTCATTCAGGCATTCACACCTAGACAATCAAAAGGGCTAAACAAGATACATCCATAGCATGGAAACAGTCACGTCTGCTATCTGTTTTTATTCCCTTGCCTTTTACGTTCCAGCAGATTTTCGGACAAGAGTGTGCCCTTTCTCATTTTCACTACCCTCACCAAAAGAAATATATAAAGAGAGAAGAGAGAGAGAGAGAGAGAGAGAGAGAGAGAGAGAGAGAGAGAGAGAGAGAGAGAAACTGACACGCGAGCGCATGAAAAGGCTTAGTGTCCCAATCTCAGGGCTTCAATTGACGTCTTTTGGAGTGAGAATGTTTTCCTTCATTTGCCTAATGAACTTCTAAGGAGACAGACAGACTGCAAGGAGACAGATGGCGCACTAAAGAGCGATTTTCCGTCGGGAGCGGAACGCTGAGCCATCTGGACCAAGAGACAAGGTAAATTCTTCTTTGTTGCCCGAGTAACGGGATAGAAAGAACAAGAGGATAATTGCGAATGCAGAGTAACTCCTCTGTCGAAGGTGTAACCCGGGTTAACAGTAATTTCTTTTCTGTTGCTCGCTCATGAAATATTATGCAATCTTATTACAAAGTTGTAATGATAAATTATTCGAGCAAAGACGCAATTTATAATGTCGACCAAAAACGAATAATGTCATGTTTTATTTTCTAAAACGAGCTTGTTCCCATAACTGGGGGTGGCTCCCTACACTAGCCACTCCATATACTCCACATAAGGCTTACCAACAGCATGGTGTACTCCCTAACACTCATTACGCCATCCACATACACACACACAGATATAATATATATATATATATATATATATATATATATATATATATATATATATATATATATATATATATATATATATATATAAAACATTATATTCAAGGAAATGAGTCTGGGACTCTTTACCGTTAATTTTGTTGTTAATCAAGTCAGCAAAGGCACGTGGAAGAAACGGTCCTTAATATAACGTAGGGAAGGGAAAAATAACCTGGAAGACGAAACAAACAAGAAAAGAAAATTAACGACGTACAACGAGCGCGGGTTACCCCCGCTCATTAGATAATTATGTCTGACTTACTATAATCCATTTTATTTTATTGGGAGTGTTTTTTTTTTATTAGATAATTTTCATTTTTCAGAGTGAGCACTAAATAACCTACTGACATAGCAAATGACTTCGTAGAATCTCTCTCTCTCTCTCTCTCTCTCTCTCAGTCTCCTTTTTTTCTTGCCCCCCAAGACACTCGAATTTTATGTAGATACCTCTAAGAACTTTCTCTGTGGCAGTTAGGGGAAATAAGTGGAAATCTCTCTCTACGTGGCTACTTCTTTTAGTGAATCTTTTAAGACCAAAGTTTGTAAGTGTCTCGGAATTTTACGTTTCGACAAAGCAGGATTGAAAATGCGTAGTTAGGTGGCAGTTTGCCTAAATAGGGGGAATTCTCTCTCTCTCTCTCTCTCTCTCTCTCTCTCTCCTCTCTCTCTCTCTCTCTCTCTCTCTCTCTCTCTCTCTCTCTCTACCTTCTTGAATTACTTTTCTGGATTTATTCCTTTCTACTAAGAAGTAATTACACAGCAAAAGAAAATTGAAGAGAGGCAATTTAAACTACTGCATTACCAGGATTAACACATTTAAGTGCCTTTAAATGAAGATTTCCATCCTTTTTCATAAAACTTCAGTTATTAATTAGAATGATGACTGTAACAATATTAATTAGCATTCCTTATTAACTTCTGTCATTACAGTTTTTCTGCTAATCTCTTGGCATTCTTCTCGTTATTTTCACATATTTTCAACACTCTTGTTTGCCTTTTAATTCAACTGCTCTGTAAAAGCTGTATTTTAAAGAGTCGCTGCTCTAAAATGTTCCCTAATGCTACTCAAATACTCTAACGACACATTTGGCCTTCAAATTTGTAGGTACAAATATTTAAAGATAGTAATTTGCAAACTACACTCCAGTAGTACTTACATGATTAAAAACAACAGACAGATGAGCTTATGTTACAGATACTTAAAATTTTAATATTTCTCTAGGAAAGGCTTTTTCCAACCGGACCCTCCCTAAGACTTACGCTGGTTTTACAAAGTATCTTGTAAACGTCAGTATCTTTGGTCGTTTACGCTTTTCCGTAAACTGACTGAAGATCCTTCCATAGGTAAGTGAAAGCAAAGGGAATCTCTCCCCACCCAAAGTTTCACTCATCTAGATGCCATCCAAATATAGTGTCCTGATTTTGTACTCTCATTACAGGACGAATGAATTTCTGATCGCTTTATACATTGCATTTTCAGTAACGTCGTCGATTTATCTTAAGAAAAAAGGTTGCTCAAAAATTATGTGAATTCAGTTTCCTTACATTTAGAGGAACATATCCGTAGGGCGCGTGAAAAAATGTAGGTTGCTAGCTAGTCCTGCCTTTGCCGAGATACCATGATATCTAAAGAACTGGAAGTTGAAACCTGAGGTTCTATATATTTTGAAATTGTAGCTTTTTATATCCCCAATTATTAGTGTATACAGAAAAAGGTTTTTGCTATCTTTCTCCCATTAATTCTAAATTCAGCGTTCGGAAAAATATTAAATTTGTCGAAGAACCTAATGAAATCTTATATGGATACCATAAAGTTGACATATCCGTTTACCACTACTTTAAGCTTGATAGTGGTCATTGTTACGGTTTTAAAATACCCCATATTTAGATTTTTTAGCGCTACGCAAAGTGGATTCTTGTGGGCAATTCTCTTAACCCAGTACTAAAAAATCTAAACATTGGGTATTTTGCCTGTAAAATTCACCATCAAATGAAAAGACATTGCTGGAAACATAGTTTTAATAGTTCTCAAGTGGGAAGTGACCAGGATATGGGGCTAATTTATTGGAAAAAAATGCTAATACCCCTTGTATACCCACATTCAGAATTACCAATACTACATTGTGAAGAAGGCTATCAACATCACATAATTCTACGAAAAATCCTTAGAATGTTTCTTGTGAGAGGGAGAAAACTCACCAAAAGGCACAAGGAGGACTTGGAAGCCATTTCGAGATTTTATACGTGAGGGACCTCGCACTTGGAACGATCGGTCTTAGTGGGATATTGTCTTTATGTGTTTCTGGAGGCCATAAAATACGGAAGTTTGGGGATAATAGGCTCGAAGTTTCCCCAGAAGTTCTATGCTCTTCTTGTCTTCGGCTATTTTGTTTACATTATTATAAAAAGCAGCGTGAACGTTATGAAGAGGTTTTATTTATTTCTAATTTATTTATTTATATGATTTAGTTTTTGTTTTTTACGCGTACCTGCATCACCAAGAAACTCGTGTACTTTACAGAAACAAGTCTTTGTACATGTTGTGATATGACCGGTTCCTCATTGGGAAGGTTGGTATCGTTCTGAGCTAGCACTCTGCTGGACCCGCGTTCGATTCTCCGACCGGCCAATGAAGAATTAGAGAAGTTTATTTCTGGTGATAGAAATTCATTTCTCGTTATAATGTGGTTCGGATTCCACAATAAGCTGTAGGTCCCGTTGCTCGGTGACCAGTTGGTTCTTAGCCACGTAAAATAAATCTAATCCTTCGGGCCAGCCCTAGGAGAGCTGTTAATCAGCTCAGTGGTCTGGTTAAACTAAGGTATACTTAACTTTGTGATATGACCGACCCGGTCTGATTTTGTTTTAATGGTGCTGAGATTTCGGTGGCTGGATGTGTCTTATCAAAGACAGCTTCCCCAGTGACGACGTGACGCCCCTCATAACATAAATTAAGCCTACTCGTAAGCTTTTGGTTGATGGGGCTTGCTACAAATTTTTACATAATTACTATTCCATTAATGTTTAGTTCATAATGTGATGACAAACAAAACTTCGACCTCTAAGTTTATGTAATTCGTTTACTAATAAATTTATTTATATAAATTTACCTTCTAACTTGTATAAATGAAGTTACAAACTAAGTGCTTTGCTTAATCACTTTCTAACTTCAACAATCAAATTAAATGATCCGAAGTTTTAACTGAATTACATTTACATACCTTTGAGAAATTTAATTCTGATTCATTACTACATAGTTTTGAGAGAGCGGCAAAAGAAAAATTTATTTTTTGTGTGTGTGGGTATTTCAGAATTATGCTTGGTGGATAGATTACTTTTAGTATGAATGCTTTTTCACATTAGAAAATTATTCTGAAGGTTTTGATAATGCTTAAATAAGAAATAATGAACGTAATCTCTGATGAACAAGAGAAAGGTACAAGTATATATTACAGTGTATATATATATATATATATATATATATATATATATATATATATATATATATATACATGCATAAATATATATATATATATATATATATATATATATATATATATATATATATATATATATATATATATAGTGTTTGTTGGCCCCCGTCCAAATACTGACCAAACCCAGTTACTCAGCAGACCAACGGTAAAGCAAACATGATATTTCATGTGAACTGACCAACAAATGAACAATGACTAATAAATAAATGAATAAATAAATAACGACGAATAAATAGATGAATAACTTTTATGAAGATAGAATTGAGCACACCCATTTAAAAAGACAATAAAATCCTTGCGAATGTATCTGAATGTCAGGAGACAAATTAGTCACTGTTGAAGGAATACCACCGAGGAGGAAGCAGAAAGATCGATCAGTAAAGCGCTACGAGAATCAGAGAATATATATTTCAACGATAACCTTTCACTGACTGTCAACGTTTCGTATTTTATGCTGCTTAATAGTCTGGAGTAACGACGGGCAGTAGTACCGTGTTTTTTTTTTTTTTTTTTTTTTTACTGGTTTTGACGTCAAGACACTACTAATTCATCCGGTGACTGACATTTACTCTGCATGGTTGAAACCGATGTTTACAGAGAATGAATAATTATACACCAAAAGAAGACTAGTTAAAAAGACATAAAGGTCACTTTAGTCGTGCAATGTGAGTAATTTTCAGCGTATATCTAATTTTGTCTCACCAGATTTCCTATCGTTATTTAGATTACAACATAGTTGCTGTAACGCGCACAAGGTCAAACTGGGATATGTGCGTGGTAACACGTTCTTGTAGTAAATCTATATAAGTTTCTTTCGGCAAACTGTATGGCCACAGTTCCTGTAAGTCGGGACTTTTGGGGTTAATTTCATGGAAATTCAATGTTTAGGGAATGCACGTTTTTCTTATATTATCTCTTCCTAAATTCAGCGTACCCTTACATGACAGCTAATCCTCACCTCTTGGGGCCAGTGGAAAAATACTTCCACGCCCATGAATTTTTCCCGTTTAAAGGATAGAGTTACATAAAATCTTTTTGATAAATACCTCTGAAAAGCGATAAAGGCTCCACAGCGATCCTTTCTTTTTTAGATTTTTTAACTCTTAATATCAATTCTTCAGAGACAGAATCTGCTTACTTCCGTTTGTTTTCTGAGCTGACTTTTCTGAATTATCTACAAGTTGTTACTCAGAACACAGTTCTGTGCGATATTTATTGTACCGACTCTTGGAAGTAGCCCCCTCCCTCACCCCCAACATCCCGTGCCCCCGTCTCTCTCTCGTACACACACACACACACACACACACACACACACAAACACAAACTTTTTCTTCTTTGCACAGCAGCATAAAAATAGCCAGATTATTATACTAATTCGCAATGACGAAAAATTATACTTTATGAAACGAAAAATGTCAGTGTCATTAGTCGAGTTTGTAACAGTCACACGTAGGAAATATTAAACCAGATTATTGCTGATTAACATTAAAAGCAACACACGAGTGACTGATATGGTTTGCCAAAACGGCATTTAATACCTCTCATTAACCTCTAATTAGCACGGTTTACCCCATGTTAATTGAACTGATTTTCAGTAATTGAAGCTGATTTAATTTGTGGGATTACAGCGCAGCCTATTACTTCGCTGAATCTGTGCATACACGCGGCATTTGGGACCGGTGACGGCTCGGTAGAAATGGAATGGCGTTCCTTTTTTTATTACTGACTGAGCCTATTAACTTTTGTAGCTTTGCGGTAATTGCAGCTCACATCCCCATCAAATGAGGTGCCTAAAGTGGTTATTGTGTAATAAAATAGTTGGATCTAATTATTAACAATGTACACTTCTAGAAAAACTCTCTCTCTCTCTCTCTCTCTCTCTCTCTCTCTCTCTCTCTCTCTCTCTCTCTCTCTCTCTCTCTATATATATATATATATATATATATATATATATATATATATATATATATATATATATATATATATATATATATATATACATATATGGTGTGTGCATAAGTTTGAATTTATCATCTAAATCCTTTGTGAAATAAGGGAACAATTAGAAATTTTGTAGACGTTGCATTTAGTTTCTAAATTCTAGTTTCGGATACAAAACCCATCTTAGACAAGATTAGACACTGAAGAAATTTAAAAGTAAATGCAATCGACTGTAATTGGAACTGAAGGCTTAGGACGATATAAGCATTTGACAGCAAAGGAAAATACCTTTTAACTCTGACACCACCCGATCAGCTATCTTAAACAAAATGATCTCTGCAAGTGATTCAAACTATTATAAAGAATGTCTGACCAGAGATTTTTATTTGGCACTGCGTCAGGTTCCTGTTTGCCATCGAGAAACCATTTATTGATATTTTATTACTCCCTTCCTAGTTTATTTTTTTTTTACGTTTGTCACTCTATTACTGGTTCTCGGGAAGAGTATTTTTTATATATACAAAAGGAACCTGTCTTGTTTCTGGAAAATGTTTGTTTTAGTTTAATTGCTTCTTGTGGGAAAGGCCGGGTCTTGGAAATAAATGATTCTCTCTCTCTCTCTCTCTCTCTCTCTCTCTCTCTCTCTCTCTCTCTCTCTCTGTATTTGCGTTGTAATATTTTATCTTCATTAATTGCTCTTTTAATGCAGTACATACTTAAGTAGGATTTCTTTATTTAGCCCAACCCTAATTTTTGTCAGGTTTTGGAAAGAAGCTTCCCGACGCCTGCGAATAACAAATACGTAAATGTAGTAAATCACAATTATCACCTCTACGTCCACCATGTTTTTCAGCATAGTATTATCTATATTCTCTAACTTCTTTTCCCAACAAATCCCTTCTTCAGATGTTAATTATGGCTAAGTCCAAGTTGTACGTATGTATGGTATTTTAGCATAACTCTAATTCTCTGAAGAATCTAACTGAAAAGCAGTATACAAATTAGTCAATAAAAAATGTTTCTGGTTTTATGATTCAGAAAAAAAGAAGGTGAATGAACCAGCATAAATGAGAGACAGACAGACAGACAGACAGACAGCTAGACAGAGTGTGACGGCTGCTTATTTGGTACAAAATGAGACGGATTTCCTTTTGTTACCACTGTGAAGTACTCAATGATACGGCTGTAAAATATGAAGAAATACAAATGGTGAACAAAGTCCTATTGGTATGATTAAAAAAAAATCCGGTAAAATACTCTGAGTAAAGAGAGAAAGAATGACCTTTTTTATATATTTTGTTTTATTCTAATACCGATCAACGCTACAGATCAGTACTGCTACCTGACTTTCTACTACAAGCCCAAACCGACAACGTTATGGCGAAGGGAAGACTGTGGAGAGGAGATAAGACTTTGGGAGACGCGTTTATTGGCTAGCATCGCCCGGCATTTGGGCTCCTACAATTTACTGAGAAAGCGTCCCCAGCCAAATGCACCTCTTAATGCCCTCGGTTCTACGACGTTTACCCAAAAGTTTTCTCTCTGTTACTACAGGTATACGCATCATATATACATTTAGTGTACATATGCGGTCTACGAATGCCTGACAATCATACATAAACATAAATAAACCTGTATATTTACAAACATACCGTACTTACATATTTATTATACATATGTGTACAATTCAAATATATTTATGCATAAACACACACGTGTATGTATGTATGTATATATATATATATATATATATATATATATATATATATATATATATATATATATATATATATATATATATATATATATTTACACCCACACAAGTTCCTCGTTGGACGAGTCGGTAGAGTTCTCGGCTGGCACTATGCTAGGCCCGAGTTCGAGTCTCCGGCCGGCCAATGAAGAATTAGAGGAATTTATTTCTGGTGACAGAAATTCATTTTTCACTATAATGTGGTTCGGATTCCACAATAAGCTGTAGGTCGCGATGCTAGGTAACCAATCGGTTCTTAGCCACGTAAAATAAGTCTAATCCTTCGGGCCAGCCCTAGGAGAGCTGTTAATCAGCTCAGTGGTCTGGTTAAACTAAGGTATACTTAACTTAACTTTACACACAAACATAATTATATATACAGAATCTTATATTGTAAACTGAAATTATAATTTTCTTTAGACACTGGTAAACTCATTTACATTACAATCGTCCGTGGCAAAGTGGCGTAATCCTGAACGTTACTAGCTCATAGCCCGCCCTAAATATACAGTCTACCTTATGCCACTTATCGTCCTACTCCAGTAGTGACTATAATTAGTATCAATAACAGAACACTACACTAGAAGAATTTAGCAAGTTATTGATATTCCACGGGAAGCGAAAAAAAAGCCAACTGCTGCATAGGCAATCAAACTGTATCAAAATAAATGATGAATGAATACTAGAACGCTTCATCGAGGAATGCCAGGCCATTTAAAGGAGGAATCCTCCATGGCTGCGTCTACAAACACTCTTCATTTCCTTCTGAAATGGAATAATACAATGAATAATACAATGATAACTCTCTCTCTCTCTCTCTCTCTCTCTCTCTCTCTCTCTCTCTCTCTCTCTCTCTCTACGATCGTTTATCTTGGATTCACAAAGTCACGGCTGTGATTTATGTCTGGACAAGCGTGTCGAGTCCGATCTGGTCATAAATAAAAGAATGTAGAATTTCCCTAGTAATCTTGTTCAAGGTTGAATCGTAAATCATTCCTTCTGGGAGCAAATATATGCATATCATTTGAGATACGCGTGGATTTCCCACAAAAAGAATTGAAGAGATTTAAAAGTTAGCACCATTAGTATTTAAAATGTAATTCGCTGAATGCACGCGAGGCTCTGTCAAGAAATTATCGGCCTCACTTAGAAATCAACGTTTTTCGGCGAGTCTGCCCACTGCAACTACTTATATAAGTTCATACGAAAACACATGCACAGGCAATATCGCCTGAAAATAGATGATACCAGATTTGAACCGTCAATAACTGAAGCAGTAAGCCAATGCTGAATTCACTCAACCCATGAGGACTGTAAAAGTAACAAACCAGATATGCAACTCCATATGTCTGAAGTCAGGCACCCCTAACTATGGCACCCTCCCCCCCCCACAACCCCAACAAGTTAGTGGACACATTTAAAGCACCTTCCTAAAGAGCCCGAAGTGACGTACAATTTACAAGAAAATGGAAAAAATCTTGAGCGACCTAGGGACATGACAAATATACTCAGGTGAACAAAGTGGTATATGACGTCAACACTTTTATGGCAGCTCACTTTGGACGAGTCAAAATGAGCTCCCATTAGAGTGTTGACGTCATCTACCATTTGCATTCACTAAGACATATGTATAGTAACAAAAGTACACAAGAATGGCCACTTTTACGTACGCACTCGCCAAAAAGTTAAACAAATTCCTGAAACTATGTATTTAGCCTTCGATCTTCTGCGGAGTCCATCGATCTCTAACGGAATAAATCAAACCAAGGTCGTGTTGCCTAATTATACGCTGACTCTCTGTTCATTCACAAGCATGTCCGTAGAGAATACACTTGAGGTTTACAAAGTGGAAGGTATTACCTCTGGACATACCTGACGATCTATTGAAGCAACTATTAAAGCTTTGCACGGTATAGCCTATTTTTCGAACACCTGACGAACTATTTAATAATAATGGGATCTCCTGTTATCTGTTTGTGATTTTTATGTGGGTACGAGAGAGAAAGGAGTTCTTGATAACAACAATCTGTGCTCTCATAGATACAGACGCCATATAAATATATTCGAATTTCAACAAGCCTTTGGACAATATTCCTGCCTTCGTTTGAAAGCATAAATACAAGACAGCGATTTTGCGCCTCTTCTCGCAGTGATGATATCAGCTGCTTTAGATTAATATATACGGAGAAATTAATATGGAAATCTGTCTAAAAGTAACTAGTGAAGGCACCATTATAATATATTTTCAGGCTTAAATATACCATACTCGCCTTGTCTGTTAGAACAGCACCTATTGTAACCGACAAAAACCCACAACAGTAACTGAAAGTGATAGAGCAGTGTAGCAAATAAACAGTCATTCACTCATGCAGGTATCCTTTTACAAAGTAACCAAGACTACTTGAGAGGAGACCAGAATATGGTGTGATCTAGACACCAATAATCTAAGTTTTGTTTCAGCTCAACGTAAAGGACCCTTGTTAGGAATATATATGTATTCTATTGTATCTTCCCTAGTATCGTATTGCACAGCCTTTGAGGCAGATATTCTTGTGCGTAGCTCGGAAGATGAGTATGTCATGATAATATCATATGACTGTCTCTCTCTCTCTCTCTCTCTCTCTCCTCCTCCTTGTTTATGTAACTGATATAGACTAAACAAGTGATACGCACTCACTGTATTAATGTCTCCCTATCTAAAACAAAATCCTTCAATCAACCGTTGCAGGTACTCTATGAAATATTATAAATCTGTAATACTAGCAAGCCCCTGTATCACCTTTCTCATTCAACATCATTTTATTTCTTTGAAAATTTTCTCTCATCCAGACATATATAAGTCTGGTGAGCTACGCTGTACACAGTGAACCTCATATAGAATTCCGCTAGCAATCAAATCAATTGGTTTTCTGTTGACCTCTTCATCAACTGTAACATCGAGAATATTCTAGATTTTTTTTTAATCTCTTCCATTATGGCACAACTTGGATCTGCTCTCATCTATACTGTATATGTATCCTGTACAACAGTCACTTAAAATTACTCATTCCATCGACAGATGAATACATTCCCCTTCAAGAAATTCAAACATCCACTGACTTACTATTAACACTCCCTTAACCTCTATTAACACCCATTCACTTCTTTATCTTCTTGCATAAATCTGCCCGATGGTATCCATTCTGCCCTTCATATGGTTTTCTAACTTCCTCCCATTCCTCTTTAACTAAACCTCTTATTTCGACAACCCATCATGAAGTTCTTTTTCCTTCCTTCTAAATTCGCCTCTCCATGGAAGCAATAATTTGTTTTTCCAAGCAAACACGAACGCTCAGAAGCTAAATGAACAACGTATTAAGAAGCAGATGTTGTAGAATCAATACCCAATATTCAGAGATGGCATCACAGTTATTGAGGAGTGCTTGCATGGAAAAACAAATTATTGCTTCCATGCAATATATATATATATATATATATATATATATATATATATATATATATATATATATATATATATATATATATATATATATATATATATATATATATATATATATATATAAATATTATACATATATACTGTACATATATATATATACTGTACACACACATATACATACATATATAGATATATATATATATATATATATATATATATATATATATATATATATATATATATATATGAAGAAAGAGAGAATTAAAAATGATGTTACGGAAATTTATACATGCGATATCACAA
Source organism: Macrobrachium rosenbergii (assembly GCF_040412425.1). Taxonomy (NCBI): domain Eukaryota; kingdom Metazoa; phylum Arthropoda; class Malacostraca; order Decapoda; family Palaemonidae; genus Macrobrachium; species Macrobrachium rosenbergii. The sequence continues at coordinate 28,963,527 of NC_089767.1, forward strand.
TGGAGTGTTTGGAGTCATTCTTAGTGCATTCCATTTCTAATGAGCTCTCAAAGGATAGGAATAAATCATAAATGATTTGGTGAAATTGACATGATCATTTAAAAAAAAAATAATGCATGCATATGCAGAAATATCTTGTTTCACTGACGTAACCTTTCTAACAATTCAAACTTTAAGATCCCTGTTTTAGTATTATATAAGGACTCCAAAATGCAAAGCATGGACCTTGCTACGTTCTTTGATAGGAAAATATTTTGTTTGGTTTTTATATCACTGATTTAAACATAACAAAATCTGAGTTTCTTTTATCTTGCTTTGTCTCCCTGAAGCATCTCTGCAAAATGAAATTTTACCCTGTACAAAAGGCAGACATTTGTCACAAAATTTTTCTTTTTCAAGCACAATTTCTTTAGTGTTTCACACGCTTACGTTCTTCCTGGATACACCTTAGCCCAAATTGGACCAATCTTTCATCGCTTTGAGGAAACGACTCGTGGAACGATATTATTTGTTTTTATTTCGAGAAGAACAGGGAAGAATTGCCGAGAATAAAGTAGAGAATACGAAGGTATTTCTCAAGATGAGAGAGAGAGAGAGAGAGAGAGAGAGAGAGAGAGAGAGAGAGAGAGAGAGAGAGAGAGAGAGAGAGAGAGAGAGAGATTTAGCACTTTCACCCCGCAACAGTCAGCCATCATTATAATGTATATCCTGAACAGACAAGGCAAGAGGTTAATGTTAAACAAGGAAGACATAGATTTCAACTGTACATATTCTAACGAATAGAACGCGACATAAACATTACGTAACTGTTACAACAAATCAGAAAAAAAAATGAATTTTTCACTTCAATACGTAAAAATAAAAAACCACAAAATCGAAATTATTTTTGCTACACAAACACCAGCCTCCAAGGCAGAAACCTATTAAGAAATAAAGAGAAAAATAAGATGCAAGCCTTTCAATACACCTCTGACCTAGAAAAGGTCATAGCAGAGAATACCCCAGGTAATTAATCACCTATCCTCAAAGTATCTACCCACCAAGCATAAGCTGCATTATTTCTAACCTTGTTCCTGAGTTCCAAGGACTCAGGTTTACACAGGTAATGGTTGGAATTGAAGGCTTGCTTGTCGTTCCACAATAACCAGCTGCGTCAGTGCTATGAGACCCCAATTCTTTTGTAAGGGCAGCACAGAGGTCGTGTCTCAGATAATACTAGATTGGCTTAATTAAATCACCTACGCCCTATACTGCAGCAGAGTTCAGTGGATAGTTCATCTGACTTCTTACATTGGACCGTATTCTGTAAGGTGGGTGGCCTTCCATAGGGAAAAAAATTATAACAGGCACATACATACTTAAACTGATGAACCGTGGATGAACTTCGACAATATTAGCCGTTTCGTACACCTACACAGAGGGCCCACCAACAATTTGTCGAGCACCTCTACGCAGAATGCCCCATTTACTTTCATCTTGCACACGCTCTCTCGCTTCCAGGGTGTTACTGCCTTTGCTTTTCAAATAACTCTTTCAGTTCATCTATCCACTCCCTTTTAGGTCTGTCTCTACTCCAGCCTTCCTGCAAACATAAACACACAGACACACATACACAGGTACATACTAGTTTACATAAACACAGACACACACACACACACACACATATATATATATATAATGTATATATTTAGAATATCTGTTCACTTCACTTTCTACCAGATACGTATGTATCTTTTATTACTAAAATAGCACTGTAGTTAATAAAAACTATACACACATATTATATATATATACACACACATATATATTACATATATGTAGGTATATAAATACAGATAGATAGATATATGTATATAGGCATATATATATATATATATATATATATATATATATATATATATATATATATATATATATACATATATATATATAGGTATATATATACAGATAGATATATATATATATATATATATATATATATATATATATATATATATATATATATATATATATATATATATATATATATATGGCTTGAAAAATATAACATATGCCCCTAACCAACATGAGAAAAGAGTACCAATATAAATATTACAAAATAGTTTTTGGAATGGGAATGGTCCTTTGGAAGTAGGAATATAAAAAACACGCTAGGGTGAACTGCCTACGTATAAATATATACATCAGTCGACAGAAAAACTATCGGAATGAGACCAATGTGATTCAGCGAGTTCAGCGGCCTGCCATTTTATGTTTTACTAGTCTGTCGGCTGAATACGGAAAAAGTAACTTCTAAATAAAAAATAACGCATGCAGAACTAGAAAGCGCTCTGTGAAAAATGTCAAAGCACAACTCTACATTTGATATTATAGAATAAATCTCACAAATTTTTCATGTTACGAGAACTAGGGATACCTGTAATACCATATCGTACTTAGGTAGAATACTGATTTTTGAGATACAGGGGCCCCTGTAAAAACTCAGCATATAGCTAGATTCTTACATACCATTTTCCACAACTCATTTACCATGAAAGTAGATAGGAAAGCGGCTCATTTTGCGCACGTTTGCAAGAGCCAACAATAGGAGATCGACCATATATGAAATACGATGGAAAATATATTAAAAATATGGCTTCCAAAATGCTACCTTACCATTATGACTGCATCGTGTTAATGTTAATTCAGACGTTGACTAAATAAACTTAAAAATAAACTAAAGACTTTAAAATGACCTTTCAAAATCATAATGAATTTATGGACAAAATAATTTATCAGTGTTTTTGGGCTGTAACATTTCACATTCTTGTAGTTATTAAATGGTGGTCTATAATTCTGTGTTCGTAACTTGACTGCCATAAAGAGATCCATAAACATTTTCCATGCATGAATGCATTCACTCAGAAAGCGTTCGGTTTAAAAATTCAATAATATAAATGTTGATCATGAATACTGTTGATAATGGATGTTTTAAGCGGCAACGTTATAAATGCCAATTTCTTTAAAATCTACAGATTTGAAACTTTTTTCTTTAATTATTCATGTTTTGACCTTTAAATTATGCACAGAAGTAAGATATTGTTGGATAAGTGAACACTCTTTATGTAAATTCCATATAATATCTATGTGTATTATTACCGCGCGGTGAAAACAACAAGTTATTTCCACTTTTTACCTCGTATCTGTTTGATGGCTTTTCAATATGTACATATGCATGAACACATTCCTTTTCCAAAAAGACAAAATACTGAAAATTTAAATTTTGTTTTATTTTTAAAACCGAATCACGTAAAGGGAAAGGGTATAAGGGAAGTCATAAGACTGTAAATTCCAGCTGAGACCATAACGCTGCAGTAAAAGGTAGAGGAAGGGGAAAGTTAAAAGCAGACATTACCAGTAATGGCCAGAGGACTAAGTCCTGATGCGTTTCACTTCTAACAGTGTCTCCCGCCAAAGGTTTCTCTGGATGCAATGGGAACCAA
>NC_089767.1:28972008-28999508 GCF_040412425.1 Macrobrachium rosenbergii
TCAATTTGTCATTACTAAAAGGTGTTGATCTCTCTCTCTCTCTCTCTCTCTCTCTCTCTCTCTCTCTCTCTCTCTCTCTCTCTTTGTAAATAAAGTAAAGAGGTTTGTATGTTGTAGGGTTGCGAGTAGAGGAGAGTCATTCGTCCAAAATTTTTCGATGGTTGATAACACGCAACCCCTTCCCAGCACCCCATCCCCTCCACACACACACACACACACACACACACACACACATATTACTTGACCGTCGCATCCAAGTGCTGACTCTAGATATTTGTTTCTTATTCTTTCTACAAAAATTTACCTTTTCGTATTCAGAAAAATCCTAGTTTACTGCAAGTCACCACAGTCAAGAAAAGGGATAATGATTTGAAGTTGAACTTTATTAATATAATTGCTGTTCTTGTTCTTGTTGTCCTTGTTGAGTTTGTTCTTCAATCAAACATAACAATAGTGCTTCGTTAATTTTAAGCTCACTGTGTTGTTATTGAGCATCTAGATGTAAGCTGAGCCTATTCCCAAAGGCATGCTGGCAAACACAATTTTAACAGTTTTAGCTTCAGGAAAAAATTATATGAATAATATTTATGTTATATATATATATATATATATTTATATATATATATATATATATATATATATATATATATATAAATGTGTTGCACTATATATATTATATATATGTATATGTGTGTGTGAGGTTGTGTGTGTGTGTATGTGTGCGAGTGTGTATGTGTGTTATGAGTGTGTTTGTGTATCGAATCTACTTACACTAATTGCTCTCATAATAGCTTTTTTTTCTCTTCCTGAATGATATTCGAACGCAATAAAATAGCCATGAGTTTTCTCAACCCCCATTATGCTTCCTCATAACTCATCAGTTATTACATAGCTTTCATTCAACTTAAATTAGCCACACGTTTCCCGGAAAATTATCTCGAGCTTTGATTCATAAAGAGACAGAAATTAGATAATTTCTTGTAAGTTGAGTCGCCAGCCATAACAATCTTTTTTATTTTAAAAGTGCTCTGAAGACAATTACTAAAGCAATTATATAAAAAAATAAGATTTACTATTTTCCGTGCCTTTTAGCGAAAATTTTTGTTTATTTCATATATAAGTTTTTAGAGCGGAACACTGCGCATTATACAACCAACAGGTCAACCATCTCCAGACTTTTTTTTTTTTTTGTTTAGAAAAACTGTTTCCGATAAGAAATGTAGCTACTTCATTCCTAAACAGTGCCGGGCCTCATGTCAGGATATGAGACCCATTTGCATGCAAATCTTTTTCCAATGCGTCTGGTTACAAATGAGTTAAAGAAGCACATTTCCCTGAGCATACAGGTAACGTAAAAGGATTACTTTTTTTTAGAAAGATGCAAGGCTCAAATAAAGGGAAAGAAGTCTGGAGACAAGGGAGGAAAGTAGTTATCTGTATCTTTTGTGGCACTAAATATTATTATTCCTTTGCTACGAGTGTTTGATAATCTGTAACAAAGCTACAGATGGCCCAATTTCATTTACTAATTTTACGTTACACTGCAGTACAGAATCACTGCAGAAGTTTGAAGGTTATAAAAAATCACTGGTGGGCGATTTCTGAAATGTAAAACTCATGCGTTTACTCTTAAGCTTTTCACAGTTGTTTAGCTATTTAGAAAATACATTTATGTAATTAATGATACTCAAACCCGTTGTCTGAACGAACAATTTACTGTTTTATAAATAAAAATTCTCAGCATGATTTCACATGCACACTTACCAATTATATAAACAAATCAAAGTCACGAATAAATACAATTGTAGTACTCATTAATGACGGGAAATTTCTGTTTCCTAACAGTTCTAGCTGGTGTAGAAAACTTTACTAATAAAGCGCTTTATAAAGTAAATAACGTTGTTTTTCGCCAGCCTAATGAGAGGCCAAAGAAACAATGAAATAAAATAATCAAAACTGGTTAGCAATAAGAAGACTAGCGAAACCTTCAGGAGAAGAGAGTCTGTGACGTTTGTTGAACAAACATTCATCGGGACAGAACGTCACCGGAAGTCTTTAGGAATGAGGTTACTAGACCAAGACGATTTTCTTGACCCCAGCAAACACTGTTGCCTATAACACCTGGGTAGACCAGTTAAAACCTAAAGGCTGGGACCAGTGGCATGTGAACCGGATGTGATGCACTAACTTTGGAAACCTGAGTCAAGAGCTGCGCCACTTGACCACTTTGGAAGGTGCAGTCGGCTTTGGCTGATTGCCAGTTCCAAAGGTAGCCTAAGAATATATATACATATATTATATATATATATATAATATATATATACACATATATTTACATACATATATTAGACAAAGAGATAGATAGGTAGACAGATGGATATGTGTGTGTGTGTGTATGTGTATATATATATATATATATATATATATATATATATATATATATATATATATATATATATATATATATATATATATATATATATATATATATATATATATATATATATATTAAAAATAATCAACAAACAATCACGTGTGGAACAGAAATAAATTTCTGACTCACATCAAGGCCTGGGTTCGATCCTGATGTGAGTCAGAAATTTATATATACAGTATATATATATATATATATATATAATATATATATATATATATATATATATATATATATATATATATTTAATATATATAGCAGATTCATAGATAGATACTGTATTAATATACAAGTGATGGTATGTTCCGTTGTCTGATAACGATAAGATATATTTTAATATTTGCTGTAACTCCCCAGAAATCGTGTTGACATAGTGCTCTCCCGATTTCCCATTTCTGGGTTTCATATTATATAACTCACTGTTGTTAGCCTGAAGCCATAGATTACCTGAATGCCTCTGTGACATTTAACTCGACTAGAAATGTTAAATAACATCTACTGAATCAAAGTTTATATGACTTAGGGCTAAGGTTAATCTAATGATATGGTTACGTTGAATTAGAAAGGTATACGTTTGATGACGACATTCTCAAATAGAGGTTTTCTCTAGAGAATTTTATAGAAATTTCTATGGCCTCACGACAGTTCAATTTATTTACGTTTGCCCCATTGAAGCGAAATGTCAGATGTCAGTTCTCCTTTCAAAGGTCAAAGTTCATTAATCTTGTATTCAAGTTCTCTCTCATCAACTTTAGGATATATAAGCAAAATATTTTTTCTTTAGTTTTTTCTTTTTTACCATCAACTATTTTTTACATATGTTTTATAGTCTTTTCATATTTCACGGCAAATGTCAGATCATTTATCTAATTAAACTTCATATTCACTCGTGTTTAGTGATGACTGCGTACCCGTCTCTCATAATATCTGAAGAACATTTTCCTTAGAGGTGTTTTCACATATTCATTTGCATATATTTTCCATATATTAAACCATGACAAATGAATCTTGAGCCTCCTTCACTGACAAACTATACACTGAAATTCTTGAATGAGCCACGTCCTGGTAACGTATAATATGATAACGTATAATGTGATCTTTTATTTTCGAAACAAGTGACCTGTTATTAAAACTGATTCTATTTTATTCATTCCGTAGTACAGAAATGATACTCTTCTCAAACAAAATTCATACCAGTTTTCTATAAATAACATCGTTGAGGCTAAGTGTTCCTGGATTGGTGCATGACTCCTCACTTTGGTTTCCTCCCTTTTATTCTGTATTTCCATCATTCTTATAGTCGTCATCACTATGAAGTGAGGCTATCAATTGATAAGGAATCCCCACCATTCTTATCTTTTAGTATATCATCTTACATCCTTATTTTTTCATTGGGCCTAGAATTTATCAGGGCTTCAGTTTACACATTATCTTAGCCTATACATTCAAACATGTATGATGAAGCCCGAGTTCTTAATAATGAAGGATTTCGGTCTTTGCGTTTTCCTTTGTTCTGAGTACTTTCATAGCTGTGATGGAGGAGCATATTCATAATTATGTCCATTATCATATATATAAAACGTGTTGCGAATCATATCTTGTTACGTGCCATCGATAAACATGACTTAGCAAACCTTAATAAAGGATTTGGCACCAATATAAGGATAAACGCCAATGACATGATTTTCATTTTATGTTGGTTAGCAGTATGTCATCCCTCTTCTAACTGTCTGTGGCGGAGAGGAAACCAAGATGACAGTGTATTATGATTTTTAAGCCATAAAAAATTACCTATTTTGGTCTGTACTGTTACAGACTTCCACTACTTCCTAGCTGGTCAGTGGTCAGCTAGATGGAACGCCATGACTACAGTGTCACTTGTCTTACTTTGGGATTGACAGTGGGATTAGCAGTGAAATAAAATTACTATTGCATTGTAGTTAGATACTTGTCATTTTGCCTAAACGTCTTTGATACCTTTTGGCCACATTTTTCTCGGCTGCTATTAATAATTGTTGTTACTTCCTGAAGATTGGTGACAACGTCGAGAAGACTGTGGAATCATATTTAAATCACAGTGACACGAGAGAGAGAGAGAGAGAGAGAGAGAGAGAGAGAGAGAGAGAGAGAGAGAGAGAGAGAGAGAGAGAGAGAGAGAGAGGAATGTTTTGGGTAATTTAGAAAGTTCATGTCACATTAAAAGCATTCATGGAAGAATACTGTTTGTAAAAAAAAAAAAAAGCCATACCATCGATAACAAAATTACATGTATTGATATATGAGCAAACGGGATTTGCAACAATTGTGTGTTTGGCATCGCGGGTCTGATGACCAAAGTCATTTCCAGTTTCATCATATTATGCAAATTTACTTTAAAACAAAACTTCTCTGAACATCATACCAGTCCATCTGACCTCTTTCTTCATCTGACGTTGCTTCGTAAAGTATTCCATTTCACTTTGATTTCTCATCGCGATAATACATGAAAATGCCTTTTATTATGTATACCTCGTCTACCTTTGAAGATATAATGAAGGCGTCTTAATAAAAGTAAAGGAAGACATGAGAGAGGTAATTTCACGCATTTCCATTCCAAAGCATCGTATCAACATCTAAATATTTATCATCTCCTCAAGTTATTTTTTCACGTTTCTCTTCATTTCCTTAGCGTTTATTACTTTGCATTATCATTTTTTCCACACGTGCCTCTTCTCTTTCCTTCTGTATCATCTTCGTCATCATTTCCTTGTCAGCTTTTCAATTAATCATCAACCGAGAGACAACACTGTGACGCCATAATAAATGGCAGTTTTGCTACCCTTCGACGAGGCTGAATTTGAATTCTGTCACTAATTGACTGACAGATTGATTGTGTTTTTAATTGGACGTCATGTTGGAGTTCCTGTAATGAAGGGCACCGAAAAACGGCAGCCATGGGTAAGGGAAAATTTTGGGTGCTTTTTTTATTTATTTTATTTGAATTTGTTTCTATAAAAAGCTGTGTTTCAGTGTATTAAAAAAACTGTGAGTGGTGATGAATGGATACTGCCTTTTAAATTTATCTACTCGAATTGAAGGATATTCGAACTTTACTTTGAAGAGTAATATAACAAGAATGGAGAAAAATTATATACTCGTATATACATACATATATATACACATATATCTATATGTATACATGCGTACATATATAAATTTAAATATTATGTATTGTATATATACATACATATATAATCGAGAAGTTAAGAGTTAACTGTCTCATATATATATATATATATATATATATATATATATATATATATATATATATATATATATATATATATATATATATATATATATATATATATATATATATATGAGACAATGACTTCTTAACTTCTCGATTTCTTTACACTTACTAAAAAGCCTAAGATCGAAATTAAGAACCAAATGAAGAATTTCCGAAACCCGCGGTAGGATTCGAACCGGCACTAGGTATATCAAAACGAGGTTAACGTTAACCACTTCAGGTTAAGAGGCGCCAGAATTTCATTTCGTTCCTTGGATGACAAACTTAGTAACTATAAGCGTATACAGGAGGTGTAAAGAAATTGAGACGTTAAGAGGTCATTGTGGTTATCAAGAGACATAACCAGTTCCACTCCTCAAGGGGTTGAACTCGCATCCAAGATGCATAGGAGATACGAACACACAACATAACTAACGACACACCCGCAAAAAACTTCATCCTTTATTGGTTCCAAGTATACTTTCATAGAAAGGTCTATTATGCTTAGTTTTATATTTTATATATATATATATATATATATATATATATATATATATATATATATATATATATATATATATATTTATAAACACAAACATATATAAAATTTATTGCCAAGGTTTCATGACACGTCACATTTTCAAGGATAAAAAAAGAAAATAATTTGCACTACTATTATAATACCGAGATAATAAAAATTAAAATTAAAATTCACAAAAATGGCAATGCAGCGTTAAAAATAAGTATATAAATGAACATAAAACAAGAAAAATAAAGGACCACAAAAGATATAGGTCAAAAGAACGAAGAGACACACACTCACCAAGTGAAATGAAAGAATAATACTAAAATAAAAAGGAAAATATGTATAAAGGAAAAGCTAGGCAACATTATATATATATATATATATATATATATATATATATATATATATATATATATATATATATATATATACATATATACATATATACATATATACACATATATATATATATATATATATATATATATATATATATATATATATATATATATATATATATATATATATATATATATATATATATATATATATATATATATATATATATATATATATATGTGTGTGTGTGTGTGTGTATAAAGAAAGGAAAAGTGTCGTGGGCTGAAATTCACGATTACACTGTTGCAGGTGCTTATTGGAATGGCTACCATTTTTCCAAAATTTCTTTATCTTATTAGTAAACATTTTGAACATAAAGTCGAAAAAACGCATTTCAAAACAAGATTTCCCGCACAAGCCTGGAGGATTAAGTCTGGATATTTGCTGCCTAATTATTTTCTTTTCCAGGTGGCACACAGTTCAAAATAGGATAAACCTCACTGTTATATTTTCTTTTATACAAGAGAGCAGCTCCTGAATAATTATGCAAATTGATTTGGTTTGATATAAAATTTAACTGTTCATGCCAATTTCAAATTTCTCTGTAAAGCAATTGCTTTTTGCAAAGGTCTTCTGGTTTTCAGTTGAGATACAGGAGCTTTATGAACGTATAAATTTATTCCTCTTTCTCTGACGCTTTAATGTTATACCTGACGGAGCGTCTTACAAATACTTCCCATTATGCGCACCTGCTGCTTGATTCACTATTTTGAAACACAAACACTCTGTCTCTCCTGTGTTCTGGTCCAACGTATTCTTTAAAGTACCACTGTACGCAATGAATTTTGGTTGTGAAATGAAGTGCAATGAAATAAATTATTTTTCAAAAGCTGGGTATAATACAAAATAATTCTTGCATAGTATACAGGGTGTGATCATTTTGCTCATTTATTTATTACATGTTACCTTTTGTTACCTTCAACTAAAGCTCCGGAAAAAATTAGTAAAATTTTTGTGCAATTTCATTTAATGCTTTTTAATGGCTACCTATCTCAGACGGCCAGACAGAAGTCTTAAAAACACATCTGCAAACCTTAAAAGGGAAGCACGAGGCCAAGACGCGTAAAGCCTCGCCACTGTGAATGGCCTTTTCATCAGGAGGCTTTATGGCCTCTCATTAAGATCTCATCAGCCGACGAACTTCTGCGAATCAGTCCATCTTCATTGTCACATTGCTACTCCATCCCCACTTTTTCACCCTTCCCACTACTCCCACTTACTCTCCCCCTCCCAACTCCCATTGCCATATCCCCCTTATTGTAAAATAATCGATTAATTACTACTAAATTAGGGAATAGTGAGACCTTGTGGTTTGAGGAAGGGATTACAGGCAGGAACTCCCGACAGAGACGTAAAAACTTGGAGTTTTGTGACTGAAGTTCCTTCAAGTTTCCATACGATGCTCCGAGAAGAATTCTGATGAAACTTAATAATGATTTTTTTTATTGGGTGATAACAAGGGACGAAGTTAATGTTAATTTTTAGTTTATAACCTCCTGGATTTCCTTAAAGTATTATGAATGAATGATGAAAAAATATAATTAACTATAGTTTTACACCTGCAGAGAGAGAGAGAGAGAGAGAGAGAGAGAGAGAGAGAGAGAGAGAGAGAGAGTTTAATTCAAATTCTTCGAGCTCCTAATTTAGATTATTAAGTATACTGAGGAGCAGTCGAGATTAATTATCGAATGGGACCTTTAACAGATCACCCCAAAACTCTCCTGGTTCGAATGGTGACGAGCACCTCCTTATTTCGAAGTTACGGTACATAGTAACGCGCTGATGTAGCCGATAAGCATACGAAAGCCCTAAGATGCTTGAATGCTAAAGGCAAATATAAGTAGTTTAATTACCATCTCTCAGCTTCACACTTACAGTAACTTACAAACAGCGTATTTTAGAGGCTTCTATCGTAAGAAAAATGAGAAATTTAACATTGTAAGGAAAATAGGAAATAGTAATGGCAACAACGACACAATCAAAATTTAACACAGGATCAAATATTTTTACTAAATATCATTGTAATTCCTGTCTTATTCGTTGTAAACATGATCCTGTCTTAAATTATATGAATATGCAATTCCTACTGGCGTATTTGCAAATCAATTTATAGTACCACAAGGGTTTAACAGTGGTAAAACGTAAGTAATAGGAATCACCTACAGAAAGTTAAACTGAGCTCCCCTATACTGATAAAGGCAAAAAAATAAAAGCCAAACCATTTATGTTTCATACTCTCATTTGATTTATTCATATGCAGAAAAATACAAACTGCCACACGCCTTTACAAGATGATGTTTTGTACACTTAGCCAACAACGGATATAATTAGGTGTAGTGCGATCGATTACTTTATCTAAATATCCTACAATAAACCTACATTAAACGTTCCTAGCTTCAGTTAGTTCCAGAACAAATCGCCATTTGATACAGGAGAGACGAAGAACACAAAGACAAAAATCGTTCGCTTTGATGTCGGGTTGCGCTCAGGATACAGGAAAGCCTCCATCAAAGGTGCGAGTTAATTACGAGCCGAGGATTATTTGCTCTCCTATATTTTACCTGTTCCTGGCTCCTGCTTATCGTGCCTGGCGGTGAAAGGAAGTGCTGGGTGTTTCGCTTTTCAAAACACAAGCGCTCCCCCAATCAACAGAGAAGCCAGAATCAAAAGCGTTTCGCGCTACAATGCGAGGGAAAGGCGGAATCTGCTAATAACAACGCCATGATTACTGTAAGTCTTCAAGGACAAAGGCTGGTGAACACACAAATTTGTTACCACTTGAGCTGATCGTTTAAAACTATTCAATCAATATCTGTTGACATGAATAGCAATGGTTAAGTCTAGGACTGGTGGATAATAAATAAAACTTACTGCCAAATATGATGCAAGACTAATAACTGCTACAAGCGCTTTTGGGAAACAAACGATATATCTATCATCGTTGAAGTTTAAGGCATAAAGGTTACTGTTGTTTACAAAGTAAAATTATTGCTCTTATAAGGAATTACACAATTTTTAATCATAACGGTCAAATGTATACATATCGATGTAAAAAGGACACACTCAGACACAAACCTAGTGACGAACACAAACAAACACATGCGTACATCCATACATACATTTAGTTATATATACATATATATAATACATATATATGTATATATATATATATATATATATATATAAAATATATATACATATATTATACAAAATATATATATATATATATATATATATATATATATGTGTGTGTGTGTGGGTGGGTGTGGGTGTGGTTGTGGGTGTTTGTGTGTATACCGACTTGAATGTCTGCACCATTTTTTCTTTATATAAAAGTGATCATCACCGTCTGGGTGAATATTCAGAGCAAGTTCAATGAACTATTGATGGTTCGCTCTAGAAAGGAATGTTGTCTACATTATGCATAACATTTCAATGTTTCTGTTATATACATTTTGCACGACCCACTGCCGTCAGGATATCACTTGTATTTTCGTTTATAAATTAAGAAAGCAAACGTTATATTCAAAACGACAAGAAGGAGAGAGAGAGAGAGAGAGAGAGAGAGAGAGAGAGAGAGAGAGAGAGAGAGAGAGAGAGAGAGAGAGATAAAATTCGCATCCAGTAATTCCATAATATAATCAGTGTCTTAGCTGTACATGTAGCGAACTATTCTAGAAATTAACTCCCTTTAAGATGGATACTAAATAAACACAGAAAATCCCAATGAAAAGAAAGTATCAGAATTAAAAGATAATCGGAAAGAAAAAAAAAAGCTCACACAATACCTCAAAAACATCAGCAATAAACGCACGGCCTCTGTTTCAAGTTCCCCCTTCTTCTCTCTGTATTACCAGAAATCTGTGGATTCTGGAAATCCCTTTAATTTTATCGAACAGTTTTCGCAATCCACATAATGGAATTGAATCCCCTTTGGAAATCGATTGTTCTCCTACATCCTATTCAACACTATTCCAGATTTCCCTGCAAATCTTAGGTAATGGTCGGTGCGTGCTTTTATGCCTCATCCTAATCGCTTTTGAATTCGCTCTCAAATACAAGGCTGCCGCTGAATTCCCTCCTGATTTTTCATGCACTGGGTTTAAGTATCAGCCCGTGAAATGAGTGAGTGTGTTTATATATATAATATGTGAGTTTATATATATATATATATATATATATATATATATATATATATATATATATATATATATATATATATATATATATATATATATATGTACAGTACAGTATGTATATGTATATACATATATATATATATATATATATATATATATATATATATATATATATATATATATATATATATATATATATATATATATATGTATATATATGTATATATATGTATATATATATATACAATATATATATATATATATATATACATTTATATATGTATACATGTACTTTCTTTATGTATATATATACAATATATAAATACATATTTGATTGTGGACTTTTGATTGTGTGTGCATTATTTTCTTTTATAGTTGGGAACGCATCTCCTAACAAAGCATTCCCCCAACCCCCCAAAATGAACGATTCACTCTAAAATTCTTCCTACACGTTCATACTTCCATAAAGTAAAGTGCATTTTGTTATTTTTCAAAGAACTAAAATATGCTGGCTTCTCCAGAATTTTAAAAAGTACCTTTTAAAGATAATTTAAAACCACCCTAGACGAAATACTAAACCCGGAAAAAATAAAGTGAGATATAGAACAGATAGTCGCTAGTCTGAACGAAAAGAGATCTTGAGAAACACAGTAAGATGAAAGTTATGAAAAAGATATAACCTTGTCGCAGTTTATACAGAGCTGAATAAAGACACTGAATAGTGAATGAGTTGAATGAAAGACACTGACCAGTATTTTCCAGCCTAACTAAAAAATAAGCCACGACTCGAAAGGTCAGTTACTAGGTTAGTATTTATTTGACATTTTCTCATCTAGTTTTGCCGTGACTAGAGTAAACAAAAGAGAAAAAATATGCAATACTCATTTTGCATTCTACTGCATTACTGAGTGATGATAGCAATGGAAGCAATATAACAATGCTAAATATTATCAAACTTGTCTGTCTTAATTAACACTGGTTATTTGTTCCAAAACGATTTTGGAAAATTACCCCGAATATGATACAGATATCTCTTTTATTTATAATCATTAACAAACATTTACGATATTATCTGACTCGCCGATTGATTAACAATCATTTGTCACCTCAAAGCATTGTGTGTTTTATCGAAATGGTGGATTATGTGGCATGAAAAAAAAGTTCCAATTTCAGGCGTTTTGGAGAAACGGTAAAACTATAACAATTTTTATACCATTCACCTATAGTTACTTCTGTTCTGAACAGAAAAGAACCTCAGATATTGAAATTACAAAGATGTTGACAAAACTCGTCAAAATTGTACAAGATGAAAAGTGCCTTAGATGGGTTAAGATGAATCCAAAGATTCAAATTATTTTATTCAGAAAGCAAATGTTTCTGAGACATCAACAAACATTCACAGCAGGTTCACATGTCTAGTTATTATTGCAATTCTTCTTTAAAGAAGGAAAATGTCCATGCAGTGATGAAAAGATGATGTTGGAAGGTACCTTAAAATGAATTTACTGACTTCCCAGTTTCTTTCCTCTGAAAGAGAAGCGAAATACATCACGAACAAGACTATGAAATATCAAAAGACGAGTTGCTCTGCAATAGTTCTCCACATATTGCAATGGTAGTAGAGGATGGTTATTGCAAGTATCATATACATTTCCAATTCAAGTTTCATATGGATTCTGGTGTAAAGGGATCTGGCAAATATATTGAATCTTGAGAGAGAGAGAGAGAGAGAGAGAGAGAGAGAGAGAGAGAGAGAGAGAGAGGTGGGGCACTGATAATAAAGTGTAAATTATATAGTAGGGTGATAGGAAACTACGAGGCTACGACAGAGAGAGAGAGAGAGAGAGAGAGAGAGAGAGAGAGAGAGTGGGGCACTGATAATAAAGTGTAAATTATATAGTAGGGTGATAGGAAACTACGAGGCTACGACAGAGAGAGAGAGAGAGAGAGAGAGAGAGAGAGAGAGAGAGAGAGAGAGAGAGAGAGAGAGAGAGAGTTTCCAGTCATAAATAGCCCTTACCAAAATGTCTCCTACCAAACGAGTAGCCAGTCAAAACATCCTGCAAAAGTCATACAACTTGGAAGTGCAAAACAATCTATTAATTTCCTTGGCTGCCTTTCTGTGTGTGCTGTGTGTGTTATGTGTTGTGTGTGTGTGTGTGTGTGTGTGTGTGTGTGTGTGTGTGTGTGTGTGTGTGGGTGTGTGTGTGTGTCCCCCCCCTTCCCCCTCCCCTCCCCTGTCTCTTTTCCCATCCCTGTCCAAAAATTTTGTGGGTATGGGTACGGTACGGATATGGGTATGGGTATGGTATGCATATGGGTATGGGTATGGGTATGGTATGCATATGGGTATGGGTATGGGAATGGTATGGTATGGGAATGGTATGGTATGGGAATGGTATGGTATGGTATGGTATGGGTATGGATATGGGTATGGTATGGTATGGTATGGGTATGGATATGGGTATGGAATGGATATGAGTATGGGCACGGTACAGATATGGGTATGGTACAGATACGGGTATGGGTATAAGTATCAGTATGAGTAAGGTATGGGTATGGGTATGGAAAGGATATGGGTATGGGTACGGGTATGGTATGGATATGGGTATTGGTATGATGCAGATATGGGTAGGGTATGGGTATGGTAAGGATATGGGATCTAGCAAATGCGCGCGATAGCAAGCATCTGCTAGTTTATAGTTATTCTTTCAATGATTTTACTGTTCACAGTTCTTACAAACAAAGCCACTCTAACATCTAAAAACAACAGACACCTCACACGTCTCGAACTGTCGACGTAACCGCTCAATGTCTCCTCGCTGCTGGGAGAAAGGGGGCTGGTGACTGGTACAATACACGTACATACGCTACCGGAGCCTAAGCGATGTCAGGCAGGGCAGCCGATCGAGACTACGGTCTACCCCAAAGCCAAATCAAAGTCCTTCAAAGAAGGCATCGTGCTTACCCCATACAAAAAATGGGGGAAAAAAGCACGTTAAAAGAAAAGAAAAAAAAGAAGACTGTTCACAGTTCTTACATTAAACTTTTATCACATAATGGCCATCAGAAAGCATTAATAGCAAAATTCTTTATCAACAAGACTTAAAATAATTTGAGAACAGGAATACAGTATTTAGGGCAGGTGAAATAGTTAAAGGGATTACAATTCAAAATGTTTTGGGGAATCAGTCGGATAGAATTTATTTCAGTTTCATAGAAATTTAAGCAGACGATGAAATTTAAAAAAATGAAAATCAACAGAATGCTCTAAAATCCACAACATCCCCGAAAAGAAAGCGGAGTAAATTCAACGTGGAAAAGGGAAAGGAAAATTAGGCAAATCAATCGGAGAAAATGAAAGAAATGAGAGTAAATAATTCAACCGGCCTCTTCAGAAGCGTGGCCAAACTTCGCTCGAGTATTCCACGTGTCTGGCTCCGCCTGGAGATAAAAATTCCAAGGCAAATATTTATCCGCGTGGAAGGGGATTACCGCGTTTTTCCGTCTTTCTTTCCTGCTATTACGTCGACCGTCAAAGATAAAACAACCGCGGTTATGAATTACGCCAACTAAAGGCGATATAGGAGAGATTTAGCGGCCGAGTTCGCTAATCGATGTGAATCTCTCTGCTGCTTTAGGGTTTTGTTAAATATTGCATGCTAGTCAAGAGTTATTACAGAATGTAAGGTAATGTTCAAAGAAAATTTATCACGCCAAAAAGCCTAGTTTAGAAATAGTTACACGAGGGGAAAATAAAAGATTTTCCTTCGCGTATGAAGACAGTGACATCAGGATAGCTGGATGGACGAAATTCTGAATAAAGGAGTAAAATGAAAAGACCATCGAGGCGAGTCTGTATTCAGAAGGGATTAAATGGTGAATATTACCGAGAAAAAAGAAAAAATAATTCCACAAGAAAAAGAATAGAAATTTCTTCGAGAAAAAAAGAGAGATGAGAGAGAGAGAGAGAGAGAGAGAGAGAGAGAGAGAGAGAGAGGAATCCATCCGTTTATATATCAGTCCAACAATTTCCATAAGCTTCTGATCACTTTGAAAATCGAAGCAGAAACTCGATGGAAACCCGAGTGCAGGGAATGAGCAGAGAAGCAGACACGATGAGAAAAATAGCCAGACAGACAGACAGACAGACGCACAAACAAGCCCTCTGCTTGTTTTCTTTCTACATCGCTTATTCATCCATTGTTGATGATCATCAATCACGCTCGAACTATGGAGGCCATTATGTGAAAAGAAGGGCAGACATTTTCGTCCATAGACCAGCCATCTTCGTCCAAAGCGCCAGGGGAGTTTACCTCTAAAATGAAGTTACCTAAAAGGAAGTTCTCTCTCTCTCTCTCTCTCTCTCTCTCTCTCTCTCTCTCACACACACACACACACACACACACACACACACACACACTACTCTTATGCTTCATTTTAGCCTTCACAGTAAGATCTTTTCTAAATCATGATTTTTTTTTATATAAAACCATCCAGCAATTGCAGAATTCTCTCTCTCTCTCTCTCTCTCTCTCTCTCTCTCTCTCTCTCTCTCTCTCTCTCTCTCTCTCTCTCTCAAGGGACTTAAATTACTATTGCCAAACTATATACTATACTCCATTAAGTAGGACGTGGCTTATCATCATCATCATCATCATCATCATCGCCTTCGACGCCAGGTGGGGCCAAAGAGGCTCTTCCAAATTCCGCCACTCGTCTTATACCAAACAGAGAAAATAATGAGAATGGTGAAACAAAAGGCGCTCGCATATTTTTACATGATGAGCATGATACCCACTCAAACATTCGCTCGCACACCCACACACAAACAAACAAAGAGAGAGAGAGAGAGAGAGAGAGAGAGAGAGAGAGAGAGAGAGAGAGAGAGAGAGCTGCCATTAAAAATCGCTGATGGTTCTTACGATATGTTCAAGGTGGAAGCAGAAAAATATAACAAAGGAAGAATGAATAAGCGAGCTAGTATAAAAAGAGAGGTTACCAGATTGCTAAAGAGCAGCACAAAGGAAAGAGAAACTGGAAAGGAAAGGTAAGTGAGGAGGTAGGAAAACTACAGACAATGAACTGGTAAAGACTAAAAGGAAGCTCCACACGATAAGAAAATAATGTCATTAAGGGGACAATGATTGGAAGTAACAATTATTAGGGCTTAAACAGGCAAAGAGAATGGTAAACTGATGAGTAGAAGAGGCGCAATGGAATAAAAGAAGAAAGTGATTTGAGGGAGAAATATACTTTTGACAACCTGATGGTAAGAGAAGAATCTGAGGACTAAGTATATACATTCACGCAGCTCAATAGATATGCCAGAGAAGACACATAACTGTACTCCTTTCTAGATTTTAAAACCCTACTAAACCTTTGATTACTCTACTGACTGATCTGTTTGATATTTTTTTTCAAGCTAAGAACACTGCAATTTGGATAAGAGAAAACAAGAGTTGCACTGTCTGTATACTAAACGATTTTATTTTCTAGACCGACAACTATGTTGTAGAAGAATCAAAATACAAAAATTATCTTCAAACGGGAGAAATAACAGGTAAAGGATAACTGACAACAATTTAATAACAACCATCTCTGTTGCTGGGGACCTAAGACAGTGTGAATGAGATGAAGAGCACTCTCGAATTCTTAAGCTACGAATATCGTCTATAGTAGCACCAGGAATAACTAAATGGAAGACTGTCCTAAAAATTATTTCTATATATCTGGAATAGTAATTGCCTTTGAGATAACTCCACCAGGTGTAAAAGGGCAGACTGTCAATAAGGAAGCAATGTCTAGATTTACTGCACTTCTATCAAATCATTCAGTTTTTATTAAATTCTATAATATGGAAGGGCGCAGATCATTTTACCATTATAGTGATTTATTTTTCGCAGCCTTTTGAGATAGGAACCATATTGTTCTCTGTAAATTACCTTCCACATAAGCATATTGCATCTTTATATATTGTATCAATAGCTTTCTTTAAGTACTTGTATGTCAACACGGATTTTTTTTATCATTCTTAAACTGCTGACCTTGGTGTTTCATAACAAACAACGCCGACTGTCTATATACATGCATTCACATACGAGAGATTTAGTTAGGGATTAATTATGTACCTGGACTACTATTTCAATAATGCGAATGAAACATTTGACTTGAAGCTCATTGGCTTTTAGTGCAAATTAAGATAAAAAAATTGTAAAATAGAGAAATAAAAGGTTTTAAAACAGCAACTTAGAAATTAAGCTTGAATACATCGGCCTAATATGTGCATGTCACAAAACAACGTCATACGGATCAATCTCTTCGAAGCTTCGTAATGAAAAAATAGAATGAAAGGGTACTTGTGTTTGTATGTGATTGCCCGTTGACTCAGTAACATAAAGCCGATAAATAGAGAAGATTTTATTTCTGTTTTCAATCGTGATTTGCATTGCAGTCGTAAAGTGTCTTGTAGGTAAAAGATAGGGAAAAGAATGGAGGGATTCCCTTCCGACTGATTTCGTTGTCGTGATGAAATTGGGTTTGGAAAAATCTGACCGTCCTCTGGAAGACGGATTCGATATTGATCAGATTCCATTCGCTTTGGATCAATATGTTTTCATTCTCCGAAGAGATTGTAGATTACCTTCCTGTCGCCCTCTCTCCGGAACATGGATATATATGTTTACTCGAGAGAGGGAAGAACAAAGAATTATCATATTTTCTTGAAAACTCTCTATAAAACGTCACGAATAAAAAAACAAATCACATTAGCTACTTGTAATAACGGCCTACGTTTTGTGCTGAACGAATTATAATCAAAGTAGAATACCTTACAGCAATTAAACGAACCCCTAAAACTTAAATAACTGTTGAACGTGTATATATATATATATATATATATACATATATATATATATATATATATATATATATGTGTATATATATATATATACACATACAAATACATATACATATAAAGATCTTTTATCAATCTCCACGCCTCTTGACCCCAGCAACTACAAGTAATTATTTACAGTCATGTGGAACGAAAACAATCCAAATATCTATGAAATGTACGCCGATCTCTGAGATAGTCAGCCACAGCTTCCACTAAGAATGACTGCACCTCCTAACGGTAAGAAGTGAGAATGTCACACCCCTAAACCAAAACCAGGTCAACAGCGTCCAAGCCTTTCCTATGGTAAGGAAGGGACATAAAGAAGGGGTTAAATGGAATTTGAAGGGAAGGAAGGGGTAATTTAGTTTTTCTATAAAGCTAAAGAGGAACAGAATCAGTTCAATCAAAAAGCCAACATAATAGAAGAAGACGATAAAGTAGATGAGATTAAAATCTTAGGAACGAAATTTGTTATTCGCTACGATTTTATGAAGCGACATGATTAACTGAAAACATAAAAAAAAAGTTCATGACGAAACGCTGATAAGTAGATAAGAAACCATAAACCAAGGTAAACCGGCTCTTGAAGACACGCGAAAGCTTATTACCCTCAGAAAGGGCCTGGAGCAAACAAATTAACCTCTGACGTTGAAAATCGACCTGATACCTCGTTATGCGACGCAACAAGCCATCATTGTATTAAAGATAATTAACCTTGTTAAGCAGAATGTCATTCGTGAATGACACTCATTAAAAACGGTAAACGGCTTTCAACACTTTAATGGACCATTATGTCGCCCCGTGGCGGCAAACTCAAAGCATTAGTTTTAATCCCGCTCTTCCTGGGCTCCTTTGCTGAAGGTTTGGTTATCAAAAGAAGTATGTGTCGACACTATACTGTGTATACAAATACACGCGCACACCAACAACAAACATATATATATATATATATATATATATATATATATATATATATATATATATATATATATATATATATATATATATATATATATATATATATATATATAATATACATATATATATATATATATATATATAAATATATATATATATATATATATATATATATATACATAATATATAAATCTGTTTATATATACATACATACATGCATGCATACATACATACATACATACACACACACATTATATATATACATATATATATATATATATATATATATATATATATATATATATATATATATATATAGTATACATTTATATATTTATATGCTGTTCTGATATTCAAAAGCTGGCGCCAGAGTAAAATGTAGGATCAGTCACTAATGCCACAATTGAAATACGCATGCATAAGAATAACTGACCTGGAAAAACGCTTGTTATTTGCCTAAAATTTCTTCTTGAGTCGTTGAAAGTCGTGAAATATTAAATCTTTGACAAGAAATAAAACTGCTACAGTTACCTTTATTTTAATTTTATTATTACTGGCATTAAGAAAGCACATTTAATGCTTCTGATATTTGGTGAAACAAAAGCTAGGCCCCGCCCAACTGGATACGTGTCACGGGACGATGTGCGTGATGCATGCGCATTATAGTGCAAATGTCGCACTGCGTAAGGGTGACGTGACGCTGACAAACAAGCGGCGGCGCAGGCAGAAGTAGCGTGGCAGAGCAATTCAGAAAGTACGCAACGCACGCTGGCCCCACGTTAAAACTCAGCTGCGGGGGTTAAACCATGCATATCGTAACCTGTAGTTATTTTTGCCCTTTAATAATTTCTGTACATGAATCTATTCTGATATGATATTTCTATTTTGAAAGTACCTTCTCTTAACATTGTTTCTATTCTGTTCCTGTAATTTTGGAATTTATAAATCAATTCAGGATTATTTTGCCCTGTGCATTTGTGTACTTCCGTTTTTTATTGATTTAATAAAAGATATTGCTCAAATCCATGATATATTACTCTCAATACTTGGTAAATGGGAAGAGGATAGGGCGGGCCCATTTGTATGTTTAATAAATATGAAACAAACATATATATAAATAAAAGGAAGAAGATGTAGTTATTTTGCCCTTTTTTAATAATTTCTTTACATGAAATCTATTCTGATATGATAATTCTATCATTTTTTGAAAGTACTTTCTCTTAACATTGTTTCTATTCTGATATGATAATTCTATCATTTTGAAAGTTTCTCTTTACATTGTTTTAATTCTGAGGTGATAATTCTATGTTCTTGAAAGTACCTGCTCTTAGCATTTACATTGTTGATATTCTGATATGAAAATTTTTTTTGAAACTACCTTCTCCCTGATATTTTGACATTTTATATGACTTGCTAATATTTTGCCTGTTGTCATTTTTCTTCTGTGCACAAATGTTAATTTTGAACTTATTTCAAAGTCAATAATGAAATGTTAGTGTATTCGGGTTCATTTTGCCTTTTATTTGTGTACTTGTATTATTATTAATACATGATATTTGAGCAGAGGATAGAGCTAGACATGATATTGCAAAATATATTTATTTAATATAAAATAAAACATATTACATAACAGCAAAAGGAAATACATATATAAATTAGCCCTGCAAATTGTTGAGGAATGTCGTAACAGGTTGCTGAGGTCTTTTGGTGTGGATGTCACCAACTGTGCTTGCAGGAGCGCCAGCTGCTGTGCAGTGAGTGCCCGCTGCTGCTGCGATGCCGACAGGCTGGCAGGAACTGCAGGTGCCTGACACTCCGTTGTCATATGGTGTGGGTCATCATGGCCTCGACGGCACCGTGCAAATGTTGGATGGCACCGAGCACCTCCATTTTCAGGTGCAGGCTCAGCTGTTCTGACACCTGCGCACACTCATCCTCGACTTCTTGAAAAAATGTAGGGCCATCTCCATCAGGAGTGCCTTCGGTGTCGGCGTCGGCATCCCCTTGGGCGTTGTCGTCGGTGGCGGCGGCGGGTCGCTCGTGGCGAGGGCAAGGTCCTCTTCCTCCTCCTCTAGGTCGCTCTCCGTCACGAGCTCGTCGGCCTCGAGCTGCAGCACAACAGCATCGCTGCCTGAAGGGGGACCATCAGCTTCAGGAGGCTTTGAACTCCAGCTGCCAGGGCTCCTGGAGTTCTCAGGCCCCTTTCCTGGTCCTCAGCATGGGTCCTTTGGGCATCTTGGCTGCTGCAGTGGACGGCGAAGACGGAGGCGCTGAGGGAGATAGCAACAGGATGCTGGCCAGAGAAGCACTGACCTGGAAGCGCGCCGCCTGCCCCTTTTATCCCAGGTCAAAGCGTTGCCACATCTACGCGGTTGCGGGGGGTGCGGCAGCGTTGCCGCGTCTACTCCCACGCCATTCTGACAGCCACGCAGTGCCCTGGGGCAGCGTGTGCCCCCAGGTAACGGCGTGGCAGCTAGCCCGCGGGTGGCGACGCTTGCGGGTCGGGCCACGCTACCTGACAGTTGACCTGGCCACCCCCGCAGGGTTTCGAGCAGGCCGAAAGGTTCCTGCCCCGGCGCATTGGTCCGTAACGGTCGCGCCGCATGCTGCCGCATTTACACAGTACTTACGGTACATTTACGTTGTGTTTGCGTTGTTTTTACGTACTCTCTGGCTCCGCCCCGTTCGTGGCCGTGCGGGGGATGCGTGCCTTGATACGTGAATGTGTGAACGTAGCATAAGATAGAACACTCCTAATTACAAAATATAAACCGACTCTAAAAGTCAATTTAGAGTTTATTCCACCTTCATGAGATAATGCCCATTTGGGTTACGGGTCGTAGATTTATTTAACATTAAAAATACATGTGTTATTATATATGAGTTGGTTTCATGAGAAAATTTTTTAAGTACACGGGAATAAGAGACTATTATTATTATTATTATTATTATTATTATTATTATTATTATTATTATTATTATTATTATTATTATTACAAAATCTTGCTAAAAACAACTCAGGACATTTCGAAAACAGATTCAAAATTTCCAACAAATAGGGCCATGATAATTAAAAATGGTTACCAAGTGTCAACTGTGTCCATGCAGTTGACTTTCTAAAAGTAACCCCAAGTGAACTGAAAGCTGTTAAACGAACTACGTCTAATTTCTTTGTCAGCATACGTGGAGTTCAGCCCTTCACTTGCATATCGAGTTTTACTTTTTTTTCATATTGTAATTAGCCTTAAACATTCGATATTAATTAGGAACTATACTGATATTCTCTGTGGCTTGTAGCCTTGAATAACTTTTGAATTTATTAAAAGGTAAGACCCTGATAAGGTGCTGAAATTTCCAAAGTATCTGTTTGCAGTAAAGGAAGTGACTCAGATGTCATTCCCAGTAGTCGAGTGTGTATATATAATTGGTCAGTTCAAATCTCCGAAGGGCATTGTTATACACGTTTCTTATTGAGACTACTAATTTGCTGTGAATATTAATAATAATATTCCTCGCTAGCAAATATAATTCGACCAAAATATTTAAAGTTCTCCTTAGGAGAAATCTACACTCATTCCAAAGTCATGACTGTCTTAAAATCAAACTAATTAAAAAGGAGCTTTATTATTAAAGTACCTCTTTCTTACCTTGATCACGGTTAATTAAGAACAATTGATCTTTGACGCCAGCCCTACACATAGCGGACAAAGAACTTTGAATATAATGATTTAGCGTTGCCGGGGTAAGGGCTGTCATAAGAGCTAAATTGACCGAAAAACATCAGGATATGTCTTCGCGAACACTGGGAAAAGACAGGGAGCGGAAAACAAAGAAAAGGGGAAAAGGCCATTTCTGGAAAAGGGGAATGAGGGAATAACAAATTCATATCTTGGAATCCGGTCCGGAATAATGTCTATTTTATTGTCTTACAACCCGTATGTACATTTATTTGAATTTCTGTCATTCTGCTTTTTGCAGACAAGTTTTTTTTAACGATGTGATCGGTGAAGGAGTGCAATAAAAGACCCAGTAAATAAACAAGTAGCATACACACAAACTCTTAATATATATATATATATATATATATATATATATATATATATATATATATATATATATATATATATATAAGAGATACACTGTTTCCTCCTATGACTAAAGTAAGAAAAGTTGGTGTTATACTTAGAATTTAGCCTAAATTTTCCTGGTTTTATGAATTTACAGTGAAAAAATACAAAAAAACTGACCATTTTACCGTTTTTATTTCCTCTGTTCACATTATTACTTCGGCGGATACTTCACTTTTCATTCAAAAATCAATACCGGCATAAAAATTTCTAAGTTAACATTATCAAAGTCAAAATTTCTACTTCTACCTGGATTAGAAGGTGTACTGAGTTATCATTATGATATGTGTATATATACAGTAGTTACTAAAATATTATTAAATACTGGATATATTCATCAAACTTAGTAAACATCACTTCACAGTAAAGCTACATGACAGAAAAAAATCCTAACATAAAGTAAAAAACAGTCCCATATAAGGGCTGTGCTATCAGTGCACCTCGCGCTGTGCACTGTAAGCATTGCTTACGGTTCTTTGAAGCGTCCCTTCGGCCCACAGAT
The DNA here is from genome assembly GCF_040412425.1 of Macrobrachium rosenbergii. Classification (NCBI taxonomy): domain Eukaryota; kingdom Metazoa; phylum Arthropoda; class Malacostraca; order Decapoda; family Palaemonidae; genus Macrobrachium; species Macrobrachium rosenbergii. Next base: position 28,995,223 of record NC_089767.1, read on the forward strand.
GCAGCCCCATTTATTCCCTTTACTGTACCTCCATTCACATTCTGTTTCTTCCATCTTACTATTCAGTCTCTCCTAGCAATTTTTTCATAGTGCAACTGCGAGGTTTTCCTTCTGTTACACCTTTCAAACCTTTCTACTCGCATTTTCCCTTCCAGCGTTAAATGACCTCATAGGCCCCAGCGGTTTGCCTATGGCCTAAATTCTATATTCCATTGCTAAAAAAAAATCAGAGGTTAATCCAGCGTTAGAATGTGATGGATCTAGAGGTTAATTATTATAGTCGGGCATATTATCCCAGACAACCTGAAAATATCAAACCCATTAAAGAAAAAGAACGGAAACTTCCCACAGCGTTCACTTGAAAGTGTTACTTTCTTGACCAAATTAAAACATTGGCATCTGCTAAAAATATAACAGATAATGACCATCACCTCTCAAGAGAGGGTAGTCATAATGAACATAATTATAATGATCAAAACAAATTACATGGTAATCAGGATAAACTGCAAGCAGGGGAAGACATTATGAAAACTTTGACCCATAATTATCCTCTCTCAGTTTTTTATTCCCCGGTGGCTGATAAATTGAAAGACAACATAGCTTATGATAATTCTTGGGGAAAAAGGGATTTTAAAGTGCTTCTGGTCCTTACGAAGTAATAGTTTTTATGAACATCATTTTGTAACGTGCGTATTGGTAGAGTAGTAGGCGCATAAGTACTCACGTACATTCCGTAATATATATATATATATATATATATATATATATATATATATATATATATATATATATATATATATATATATATATATATATATATATATATATATATATATATATATAACTTTTTTATCACATCACCGTGATTCATATTCAATCAGTATTCATATTCAATCAGTAAGCAAAACGTCCTTTAATATCCAATTCGCTCTTCCTCGGAAATAATATATTTTCATATATGTTACCGAAGGGGAATTTTTTAGTTGATAAGTTCGTCGTCTCGTGGGCTCGAACCAGCGAAGACAAGAACTCAGGACTACAGTGGACGCATTTTAACCCACGCGGCCAGCAAGTGAGGGATAAATGGATATCGTCTTCCCATATACAAATCGCCCGTCGAACTCAGGTGTTTGTATTTGGAGACGATATTCACCCACCTCTGCCATGCTAACCACGTAGTGCGTTTGTCGCACGCAGCCATATTATGACTTTTTTTTATCACATCACCGTGATTCATATTCAGTCAGTAAGCTACAAACGTCCTTTAATATCCAATTCGCTCTACCTCGGAAATAATATATTTTCATATATGTTACCGAAGGGGAATTTTTTAGTTGATAATAAGTTCGTCGTCTCATGGGCTCGAACCAGCGAAGACAAGAACTCAGGACTACAGTGGACGCATTTTAACCCACGCGGCCAGCAAGTGAGATATAAATGGATATCGTCTTCCCATACACAAATCGCCCGTCGAACTCAGGTGTTTGTATTTGGAGACGATATTCACCCAACTTTGCCATGCTAATCACGTAGTGCGTTTGTCGCACGCAGCCATATTATGACTTTTTTATCACATCACCGTGATTCATGTTCAATCAGTAAAAGACAAACGTCCTTTAACGTCCTTAATAATTTTCATATGTTACAATTTTTTAGTTGATAATAAGTTCCTCGAAATAATATAAGAACTTTCAGTGGATATGTTAACCCACGCAGCCAGAAGCAGGGAGGCATTTTATTGTCTGATATTATAAGTTCGTCGAACTCAGGTGTTTGTATTTGAGACGAACCAGCGAAGACATGAACCAGGACTACAGTGGACGCATATTTGGTTAACCCAAATACAAACACCAGTTCGACGTGAGGTATATATGGGAAGACGATATCCACTATATCGTCTTCCCATATTATACAAATCGCCATCGTCCTGAGTTCTTGTGTTTGTATTTGGAGACGATATTCAACTAAAAATTCCTCTTCGGTAACATGCTAACCGAGGTAGTGCATTTGTATCAAAGGACGCACGCAGCCATGATTATGGTTAGCATGGCAAACGACTGGTGGTTAGCATGGCAGAGGTGGGTGAATATCGTCTCCAAATGCAAACACCTGAGTTCGACGGGCGATTTGTATATGGGAAGACGATATCCACTTATACCTCACTTGCTGGCCGCGTGGGTTAAAATGCGCCCACTGTAGTCCTGAGTTCTTGTCGTCGCTGGTTCGAGCCCACAAGACGACGAACTTATTATCAACTAAAAAATTCCCCTTCGGTAACATATATGAAAATATATTATTTCCGAGGTAGAGCGAATTGGATATTAAAGGACGTTTGTAGCCTACTGATTAATATATATGTATATATATATGTGTGTGTGTGTGTAATTGTAATAGCCTAAATGCCCTCTTAACTTCTCGTATTCTTCACACTTTTTGGGTAAGCTTTTCACTACAAAGTGCCTCATATTTCTTGCATTGGATCTAAGGCTTTGTAATGTCAAGCGTATCTAAAATGTGTGAAGAATACGAGAAGTCAAGAGGGCACTGTGGCTATTACAATCTCATAAGCATCTGGTAAAAACTGGCCTGTAGATTCTATATACATACATACATACATACATACACACACATATGTATACATACATACATACACACACACATATATATATATACAATATACTCGTATATATACATATACTGTATGTACTGTATATACATATATATATCCTAGACAAATACTCCCTATGGGACAATTTCATCATTAAAATGTAAATAAGTGCGGTCTTATAAAATTCATTAATCTAAAATACAAAATATTTCATTTTACTCTTGTACTTTGGATCCGAGCACTTGTTATTTCTTCCTAAACCTCATACGTTTTGCAAAAGGTTATGCGTTTTACCCTTAGCTGATTGCAGTTGGCATTTTGCCTCATTACCTGTGTTACAGAATTGACGTTCGACGTCTTTTCAGATGCAGTGCCGCCCACGGTATCCTGCTTTCCAAACAGGCTCCTTTTTTATACACTCATTACTGAATAGCAATAAAAGGACAGGATTTGAAGTTTACTTGTGCAATTATCCCGCATTTTAGCAAAGGAAAATATACAGAAAACAAGAAAATACGGAGCGAAATTACAACCACCTTCGTATTACTGTTTAATTATTATTATTATTATTATTATTATTATTATTATTATTATTATTATTATTATTATTATTAAAAGGATGGCTGTATTAAACGAATTTATCTTATACAGTATCTTTTCTATTTTTTCCTTATAATTCACTTTTCGGGCTCGGCGATGTTGGTCAGCAACTGGCCGATATTCATATTGGAAAAAGGATAGTGTGTGGAATGCGGGAACATCGCTGAGCCCGAAAAGCGATTTATAAGGAAAATAGAAAATTTATTATAATACTAAACACAGACCGGGAAAAGGCTTTCGACGTCATTGGTACATAGAGCTCGAACGTCAATTACAGAACAGAGGAAATGATAATGTCTTGCAACACAAATGCAGCTCTGCACTCGCATCCTTTATTGAAGGAGTCATAATTTATTTCAGCAACTTTGGAGGAACTACTGAATGACGTATGCGAGAACACGAAGCATAATTATAGCAGGTCGGAGGTAATGCGTCAATTCTAACATGAAATTCTTCAGAATTGACTGTTCCATAATCACCAAAAGGATGTCAGTTATGCAAAGAATAACTGATAAGAGATACTATCTGCGAACAATATTATTCACAATGGATACATGGTGTGGCATAATACGATTTTCCTCTTGTTATGATGATCAGAATCTAATGGAATATGTTTTAATATCATTAGCAAGTTTTCTTGCTCAGAATCGTAATGTTTTCCCAGCAAACTATTTCTGGCATTCTGTGTTTCACCACTTTCTATCTCTACCTTTAGTTATCCACAATGTTTGCCTAGCGTTCGTCTATCCATAGCATCTATTTCTTTATACCTTGGTACTAAGTTGCATCCGGTACCGTAATTTCCCCATTCACTAACAGCTGGTGCAACATCCTTTGCCGTTTACCATAATGTTTTTTGTGTGATAGATTTTTTAGAATTAAAAAAAAAAGTTTTTCACTATAAGCTATGGTTGTTTTTGTTTTGGGTTTTCTTATTTAAGATGTGGCATAAACGTTTCCTTTGTTACCGAACAGAAGCTCTGGAAGGTTCTATTCGCTAATGAATATGTACAGGAATTCAAAGGAGGTCGAAAATGACAGCATTTAGTACAAGTCTCAATGTAAACCGAAAACAAAA
>NC_089767.1:29004508-29092008 GCF_040412425.1 Macrobrachium rosenbergii
TCCGAAATACTAATGTGCATCAGCAGCTACTACTCCTCTACCGTCTACAGAAGAGCATTCACTATTACATCTTCCTGATTTCCATTTACACATGTAACCGTATTCTTACTCTCATTAGTTTTTACCTCTCGCTTGATGCAAACGCTTTAACTGTCACGGCAAATTCTCCTAACAATGCTCTTCCAGCGTTGTATCATTTGCAAACATCAGCCATCAAAACTCTATTGACGGCCAACTCTTTTAGCTCATTACTTTGACCCTACATCTAGCTCTGAAGAACTTTATACATTTTACAGACGTATAACTGCATTCCATCCAGGTCGGGGGGATATAATCTAATTGCATGTGCTATAAATAGTTTGTAACTAGTTTACAGACCCATTGCGACCGAACTCGACAACACTAATGTTAATTTGGGAAGGAGCTTTACTAGGTTTATTTCAAACTTCTAAATTCTTGAGACTTTCTCTATTTCCCCGACCTAGGCCTTTGAAAAATTTCACACAGAAGTTAATGCAGAAGGATAAATATAACTAAACAATATTTTAATCTAATTCCTTTCAAAGTCAACATTTCATAATGCTTCAGTACAAAAATGAAAGTAAATTATAGGTTGCACAGAAATAATCTAACTAAAACGTCATTTAAGGGAAACCTATGTGTAACACAAAATTCCAAGCGAAAGTGGAAATATCTCTTCAATATGACAAATAGTCATCACTTGACGTCTTATCATTTCCGCTTCAGACAACAATATCTCAAATTTTCCTTCCAATATCATTCGGTTATAATCTCATAAATCCGTCATACATTTATCAATCTTTGCCGATCGCGCATCTCAAGTTCCTTCCCCAGCCGCCTCCCTCCTACCACCCCACCACCCCCAGCATTTTCCATACACATTCACCTGAATGTTAATAAGAAAAGATTTTCTTCTTATATGTTACATGTTAAACTGTTTCCTTTCTAAAGGGCGATATTAATATCAGAGAATCGCACTTTTGGAGATATGTATGTATGTATGTATGTATGTATGTATGTATGTATGTATGTATGTATGTATGTATGTATGTATGTATGTATATATATATATATATATATATATATATATATATATATATATATATATATATATATATATATATATATATATATAGCATGCGTGTTTACCTTAAAAAGGGATGTGACAGGTCTTAATCTCCTTCTCTCGACACTCGAATTTTACATTTGAGGACAGGGTAGTATGCACCAAATTGTACACAAAGTTGTTTAACGTAAATGAAGGGGTGAAAAATTGACATTTGTACGGGCGAATTACTTGTTCAGCATTTACTGACTAAGAAATTATAATAAATGTACCTGAAATTACCAAGAGTCGAACCTATTATCAAAATGGCCTGCGTAAAATTATTGGAAAAACCTGTCTTACATATTTCACAAACTCACTAATCCGCTCCTCATGGTAAAGAGGGATTCGATTCATTTCTAATTAGAGACCCTCAGTTCGGCAGAACTACGTATAACGGTGCTGAAATTGATTTTTAGACATCCTGATGACTAAATGCATTAAGACGAAAGTACCTGTTTTTATATATATATATATATATATATATATATATATATATATATATATATATATATATATATATATATATATATATATATATATAATATATATATATATAATGTTACTCAAAGATAAGTTCTCAAAGATAAGTTCCAGCCAAGTCCAGGATTTTAACCTGTGCCCTCTTGAGTTAGAACAGGTGCTTTCGTCTTAATGCATTTAGTCATCAGGATGTCTAAAAATCAATTTCAGCACTGTTATACGTAGTTCTGCCGAACTGAGGGTCTCTAATTAGAAATGAATCGAATCCTCTTTACCATGAGGAGCGGATTAATGAGTTTGTGAAATATGTAAGACAGGTTTTTCCAATAATTTTACGCAGGCCATTTTGAAAATAGGTTCGACTCTTGGTAACTGTAGTTATCGTTATTATATATATATATATATATATATATATATATATATATATATATATATATATATATATATATATATATATATATATATATATATATATATATATATATATATATATATATATATTATATATATATATATATATATATATACATATATATATATATTATATATATATATATATATATACAGTATAGTATATAGTATATATATATATATGTATGTATGTATGTATATATATCACTTTAATTCCATTTATGACATTCTAATTTCACAGAAATGTCAGAATACCACCCGTTAAATATCTCTATCATCACTATTTATTTGTCCATATTTGCATTTCATTGTATTTATTAGCCATTAATAATTAACTTCCCTAACGAAACCTACGAATTTTTTCCTACATCAAACTTAGATGTATCATTTTGCGCATTTTAACTTGATTTTCAATCTTAATATGTAGAATTGGGAGTACATATAAACAAACAGAAAAATATAGAAACATATAATATAAATAAACTTCATAATACAAATATACTTCCTTCCAGACTCCTTTCATTAATATCGTTAATGCTTGAATGTTAGTCACCTAGCACCTTGCATTAATACTATATCATTAATTTTAATGCTATATCAGTATTATACAGCTGTGTAGTAATGAAATACACAAAAAATGCATAGCGTAGCAGCTTTAAAAAAAATGTGGCTCTCTTACAACAAGAATATCTTATGTCTTCAGATGACCGAGACCTTGTTTTCTCTTTCCTATCTTTCCCCTCTCTTCTTTACCTTATCTCCGCTTCAACTTTTTCCCCAAAGAACTGAATGACATCTCACTTTTTTTTGTAACTGGAAACTTTCCGGAGAGGGGAAAAAGTATTTTTTTTTTTTACTCCAAGGTTTCCCTCGACTTTCTTTTGACCAAAGAGTTTTGCAAAATGTCTGGAGAACACAATTCCAAGTTAAAAATATGAGTATATGGTTTACATCTGAAAATGTATATATTTCTTACAAAATATATGATAAACGTGTGATTTTTCTAAGTTTCGCATTCTATGTGAGTACCCCCGTGGATGCATGTGCAATTGATGATACTGTTTTATTTTTTTATATTTAACCAGATTGTTAAACCTGAACTTTTACTTTAAAGCTTCTTACAACTGTTAAATCGTTTACGACATATCTTAGTAGCATTTAAATATTTTTATTACTAAATCTTAACATTCACCGACGTAATTATAATTAATTATAAGTATAACGAGCCTCCCATCTTTATCATGGGGCTTGTTGTGGTACAGAAAATGCAGAACGTTACTCTTCTTGTACTGATTGAGCAAGATTTGAGCAACCGCGCTCTTCATTATAATAAGGATGCTTACAAATTATTATTAGTTGTGTCCATTTACCTACTGAAAATTGTAAATATAATTCGTTTAAACTATAGAATATTACGAATGCAATAATAACCTTGTGTCTGAAAGTAATTGAGGAGAAAGCACAATTTATTAACGAGGAAATTTCCGAATGGATTCCAAAGGAAGCTATACGACCACTTTTTACAAAAAATCATGAATCACTTTTTAAACAGATTACCTTTAAACCCTCTTAGCAATATCGTAACTACAAAAACTACGTATATTTTTCAATTTTCTAACAACACTAAATATACAAGCTATGAACCGCTGTGTTTGTCAACTTCGAAAACCATCAAATTTATCCAAGACTTGTGAACTCCAACTTACGTATAAGGTTTTCCATCATAAGAATTTCGGCAATTGTGTTTCAGAGTGACAAAATCAAAACATGGCTGCCCCATTCGAATGACGCAATCAGTAGTGACGCACAAATTAACGCTCTCAAAATGCCTTTGCTGTCACATCAACCAAAACCGGAATCGAAAACACTCATACGTCCAGGGGCTGGAAAGCTTTATAAAATAGAGCACAAATGCATTTCAAGTCGAAAAGCAATTGATTCAACCAAGAGAAAGGAGATGGAGTTAAGTGATGACTGAGGAAAAAGCAAAGATGTGTAGGAAATTAGCGAGGGAGGCGAAAGATGGGAGAGTGATAAGTACAAAGAGAGAGGAGGGAAAGGAGAATGGAAGAAGGGAAAGGGATGGAAAAGCTAGAAAAAAGGCAAGTTAATGGAAAAGGGAAACGTTGAGACGTATTGAGGTAGGTATGAGCACTGAGTCACTGATTGATAGAAAGTTATCTGTCGGGCGGGAACGTATTAGAGAGACATAAATTTGTGGGTGAGGAAAGAGTAATGGCGGAACCTTTTGTGTGTCCGGGATCGGATGCACAAGGAAGCTTAAAGACGGATAGATGTTTGGAGGCAAAAGAAGGGGACAAACTCGCATTGTGAAAGACTTCTGGTGAAGGAATGACTGGTTAACATGGAAGATATACTAAACACCGGAAAATGTGCGTGCGCGCGTGTGCATGAGAGAGAGAGAGAGGGGGGTAGGGGGGAGACATCCGAATTATAAAGGTTACACATAAGATATGCTTAAATCGGACCTTCATTTTTTCACAAAATAGTACACTCTCCCTTGCATCTTCTGAATTTTTGTTTTGGAAGATAGAATTTTCCCATATTACTATTTCCAGTGGATGGCTCTTTTCTGTGAAAAAAAAAAAAACACGCAAAACAGTATTCACCTCCTCTTTTAGTTTTCCTTGAATAATGCTAATCTTTTATCTATATACTAGTTCACGTCATTTGCTGTCTTGTAACAACACTACTGCTAAACTGCTTTTCTTCATTATTCATTTTCATTCACGAGTAGTACCCACCAGCATCAACGAAATCTACAATTTTTCATCTTAATCTATACGACCAATTCGCTCTCTTTAGGTAATCACTTGTTCTCCTCGTAAAACAGTAAATAATAAGACTAATAAATTCATAACACTGAAACTATCTTAATGTACTAAAACTAGAGGTATACTGACAAAAATTCAGACCAATATGTTCAATGGCTTTAGTTGGGCTAGACAAGATTATTCTTTTTAATAGAGGTGGAGAGAAAACGTCAGAAGAACTGGGATATTCTTAGCCTCTTCAAGGCCTATGATCTTGCTAAAAAAAGTATACTTTAGTTTAACCAGACCACTGAGCTGATTAACAGCTCTCCTAGGGCTGGCCCGAAGGATTAGACTTACTTTACATGGCTGAGAACCAACTGGTTACCTAGCAACGGGACCTACAGCCTATTGTGGAATCCGAACCACATTATACCAAGAAATGAATGTCTGTAACCAAGAATAAATTCCTAATTTCGAAATCTTGTATTCAGAGTTTCAAGGTCAATGTTAGGGAGTATGACTGTAATAACAGAGGCAAATGGTTATAACTGATAACAATAATAATAATTACTATTAGTGGTAGTATTAACAACAACAATTACTGAATTGAAATGATAATGGAAGTAATAACGAATTAAATAATCCACGACATGATTGCTTGCTTTGCATAGTATTTTCACAAGGAAACAACATATTTCTGAATATCAGTTATTTGATAACACATGAATAATTCATTAAAAAAAGTAATGACCAAAGTGAGTTTCTTGACAGGAAATTCACAAAGGAATCAACAAAACTTGGACGAAAAGTAATTTTTTCTGTCATTCAGATAAATTACCCGAACCCAATTATCTTTTGATTGCGGAGAATCAATAGCAATTTCAGCTCTTGTATATTGGCCCATGTCACCTTTCTTACTCGTCAGAACTTGAACACTTGATCGGTCACCGTGACGTTTTGACTTTGCGAAATGTTTTCTTATGAAATACCACATTTTTAATACTACTCATACCGGGGATCACTACGAAGTCGAGTTTGCTAGTATTTGTTCTGTTTTAGAAAAACAGGGGTTAAAACACTTTAGCTACACGTTAAAGGAAATATACACACCTACATCACCGAAATTCATTTCCAACCAAAAATTATAAAGTAAGTTCCCACTAATTTTAAACCTGGCCTTTGTCTTCTTGCACTTCCATTCCTCATCATAATTATCGCGACAGGAACATGAAGAATATGCAAGGGTCACAGTAGATGATCAATGAGCAGTCACACACCTCAAGCAATTTCCAAAAGGATGTTAACAATGCCAGTAATTCAAGTTTCAAAGGACCCAATTAAGGCAAAGTCAAAGGAAATATAAAAAGAAAAAGTACATTGCTTATGTGAGTCACAAACTATATTTATGTATGTATATATATAATTTATATATATATATATATATATATATATATATATATATATATATATATATATATATATAATGAATGAGAGAGAGAGAGAGAGAGAGAGAGAGAGAGAGAGAGAGAGAAATTATATATTTTTATAGTTATACCTCAAAACTACCTATGTTTTACGTTTTCTATTATGCAGTTATAATTCCTCAAAAGAAAAAAACTACTCTGCTGAGTATGTAACTCATGTAAAATCTCGGATAAAAGCACCTGGACAAATTTGACTTAATCATATGAGCTCGAATATAATATGTCAAGGAACATATCAAAGAGTTTTGTGAACTATAACACCCTAAGTTATGTACATTAAACTGTCCAGAAATTTACTTATACTGAACATTTATTTCTTAAGTCGTATGGGTTTTGGCACCACGCACAAACGTTCTACTACAAGCAATCTTCCAGGTACCTCCTTTGACTATTCACCCAAATCTAGCCTATATTCTTAACCAGGACCATAAGAACTGAACCGTGACATAGGGTGCATTAAAAATCAGTGCTTGAATAAGAGTTTGATTATAACTGATAATGAAGTTCCGAGAACAGAAAGTTTAGGAAATTATAAGGTTTAAAATACGATAGCTTACCTAAGAAAAGCCCGTGTTCAATCAGTTAAGCCCAGTGTATAAAGAAATTACCCCTCTCTCTATCTCTCTCTCTCTCTCTCTCTCTGTTCACTTGAGTTTTAGGTACCATGCTGAAATAAACACACACACACACACACGAAGACTGGGGAGATATTTGCTTAAATAGATCTTAACGGGTTACATCAAGTGGCCTTTGAAAAGGCGTGCGCTGGCGTATTATACTGTATTACACTGTTATTTCAAGTTCAGGAAATTCAGAAATATCATGGATTAACAGCTAAAAACGACACATCTATAAAAGGTACAATCATTATAATACGTTAATTCAAATTAAACGAATGAAGGAAATGAAAATGCGATATAAAGGTTTATGAGACGAAGTGGAGTTGGAAGAAAAAATGAAGACACTAGAGGGGGCAACAAGAAAAATTATAAGAAAGAAAAAGACAAGGCAAGGGAAGTGGGAAGGAAAACGCGAAAGGTGGGAGAAAAATCTACAGGAAAAGAAGAAAATATAAGAGCAAAGGGAAATGACGTAAATGAAAGAAGAAAGCAAGAGTAAAAACGTGGAAATGAATTGAAGAAAGGAAGCGAAACGAAGCTATATAACTACTAAAAAAAAAAAGGAAGGAGGAAGAGAAAGACACAGACTGACAGACATTCAGACAAACTAACAGACATACATTATCCCTGACCACATCCGTTTGACCATATCTTCGGTCAGGACAGATAAGGGGCCAATCCTTCAGACCAATAAAGTCCAGAAGAGGCTCTGATGAACTTCTGGACGAGAGCCAAAGTGCAGAAAGCTTTTTTTTTTTCTTTCTTTCTTTTAATAGCTCGAAGGCGAGCCCCTAAAACATGGTTTGACTCGCGGCTCTTATATCTTCATTACACGAGAAACAATGGAATTCGACAGGCGAAAGACCGATCCACTTTAGAGGCTGTCTGGCGGTTCAAGGGCTCCGAACGCAGTGGTAATGTCTCAAGGGGAAACTTGACACTGACATTTGGTTGTATTTTGTCTCTGGGGACTAATGCTTTATGGGAGAGAAAACGAAATTACTAGAAATTATTGTTGTTCCCTGAAAATACTGTACAGTTAGGAGGGCAAATAACACAATCATTTTCTTAACGATAAGGCAATCATTCTCTTGAAGTTTGCTGACCATGAGTTTCATTTTATCGCACGCTATCCTCAACCTAATCTTTACCTCCATCATAACCTAACACCATCTCATTACTAATTTTATAACATTCCCAAAAGAGGAAAAATCTCTTTACACAGAAATATATCCCACATAAATATCTGTAAAACCTTGGCACATTTCAAACAACCTTAATATACAAAAAATCTGTCTTTTAAATCATGTAGTGATGTAATTCTTTCAGAAGAAACTTTTGATTTATTGAGAAAAATTTTTAGTGAGCATAGGTTTGGGGATCAATAGAGTAATGAATATGAATCTTAGGCGCGCTCCTCTCTCTCTCTCTCTCTCTCTCTCTCTCTCTCTCTCTCTCTCTCTCTCTCTCTCTCTCTCTCTCTCTCTCTCTCTACATGTCTGAAAGCGTGGATGCTCTAAGATCACGAAAGCTGAAGTAGCGTCACTGGTAATAACTATTCATTATAATACCATTTTATAACAATTATTTTGTTGTTATCGTTGTTGTTGTTACAAAAACAAACTACGTATAGTTCATAACCTGAAGAACAAATGTACACGAAAAAAGGAAGGAACAAAATTTAAAACAATCAATTGCAGCCATAAACAATATTAAAAAACAATTACTTTTATTAAGGAAAATTCTGTGTCGAAAACTTGATGAATAAAGCGAGAGCTAAGAACTAACAAAATTTCAAAACGGCTTTATAAAATTTGCTTTTAGTATATTGCAATAACGCTTTGACCCAACCATGCAAACAAAATTTTTGGTCTCGTCTTGCACAAAGAAAAGGACACAAAGTAAAAAAACAAAGTCAATAAGGAATCCTTGCAGTCTAAATGTAAATACGAGGTGTACCCAAAAGAGGGCAAAACAGAAGCAATAAATAGAAAACAGCTATTTCGGTGTTTCGGAAACACCAGAGCAGCTTTCCCTAAGACGCCCTAATGGGGAACATGCAAGAGTTGGAAAAAGAAAGAGCGTAAGCACCTTTACGACGTCGCAACAATTACTATGCCGCTGCTCCTCTCACAACTTGTAAGGAGAGGAGGAAAGTTATTTTAAAAGTGTGTCTCATACTGCACACTTGAAAGTTAATATTTTTTTACTGAAAATATATACTATAAAGAGCAATACATATCGCAATGTTTATGTCCATTGTTATGAAATTTCTGGTCTTTCAAATAAATGTACAATCAAATGAAGATATTCAGTTAACTCTAATTATAAATTCCGTACCAATGCGATATCTAACTTATTATCCTAAGTACACAGAACATTGAAAATGACGGTAACAACTAAAGCCTTGTCCTAATGTGTGTGTGTGTGTGTGTGTGCTCACCCGCGTCCATGCCTGTCATTGTCTTTGTACACGAAATCTTAAGAGGACATCATTTTTAATTTTTCTCTATTATGGAAGTAAAACAGAAAATGAATACAGATATATCTGGAGTTTATGTCATGATTCTGCAATGATAAGTCTGCATGAGGGTAATTGTACACGGTAATACCCATTAGTGTAGCCTGAGACACTTCCAAACATGCTGTTCTCTCCTTTTCATCACATGAGTGTCTCCCATTTGTTTTCTCTTACTTTCCTCAGTTGCTACTATCTCGCATTTCTTTCTTTTGACTTTGCCTTTGTTTTTTATGAGAAAAGCATTGATAAGTTACATATTTCAAACAATTACTAAGTTAAGAAAATATAATTAGGTAGTTAATCTTTCAAAAAATTATAAAATAATGTTATGCGTTAATTATTTTCAGTTGTTACAGATCATTATATATATATATATATATATATATATATATATATATATATATATATATATATATATATATATATATATATATATATTTTTTCGAAATATGTAGTTGAGTAAAATATGCCTCAAACGGGAGAACTTGCACCCACCGAGTTATATATATAACTATATTAGCAAGTGTAATTCTACATGGTTGCAATTCACTTAGGAAGTCCTCCTCCTCCCCTCCAACGCTGTCCCCAACCACCCTCCGCCCAAGAGTACCCCCATCTAAAGAGATTAAACGTGTTGTGGTTTACAACTCTTAAAGTACCAACTATATCTTACAACGCTTGGCCCCTATAATTACCTCTCTCTTATACAACCTTCCCGCCTCGAGTTTCCATCTATTTTCTCTGTATAAAAGATCTCTCCAAACTCTTCCCTTTTTCTACCCGGAGTTAAACCCACCTGTGAAACTGGGCAACACGATAGAACGTCATCGTCGTCAGACCCAAACAAATTCTACTCAAAGATATTTAACCATAGAAGAATTCCTCGATGTTTTTCTGGAAGGAGAGTCAGTTATCACTTCGTCTGTGAAGAGTTCTGGGGACAAAGGCAAAACTACACATATAGAAAATCTATTTTTACTTTCGCTCTTTGTTTTTGTTAGGAAGGTAAATCGCCATCCCAATTTGTTTTGTCTCCTTGACAAAGACATTCCCAAATTGCCATGGCGCTCAAAGGATTTGTCCTTCGTAGGCAGGCGTCTGACAGAGAAAGAAAAATAGCTTGCTAGTGACAATGGTCTAGACCTGAATAAAGAATCAAGAATATTGATCCTGTGAGGCCATATGAAACGCCGCGAATGAGAGGAAGACTTGTGATTACAATCTGCCTATTCCCTAAGCTACATTTTCGGAATATTTCATACAACACGGCTTTCACGGGAAAACCAATTTAGCTTTGAAAGCCCAAATGACACGTGGAAGTGGGAGTTTTAAACCTGATACCATTCTTCTCTTAAAGGAAGAAGCAACTCGTAGTGTTACATTCTTTTCACGAGATACCAATATAAAATTTTGTTGTATGCCATTTAAAATTAAATACTAAAACACCGTTACATTGATTTCTATAATGAAGCATTGCTCTATAACCTCTTTATAACAACACAATATCCCTATACTTTCTCTGCCTGTAATTCTGTGTAAAAACATTGCAATCCTCACTCACCACTGGTCCTCACAGAAGTATACAGATTGATGGTACCTTGGTCCGAGCTATAATTTGGGACTTTCCGTCTTGCCATTTTCTACCATTGCTATCATTCTTGATAGTATGGGGTGACCGATTCAGAAATGAAGGTCAGACGACCTTCACTGCTTTGATATTAGCTGATAGTAATTTGCTTCGATTTACATAAACACTCCATTCACTTTAAGTATCAAATTTTGATGCAAATCAGCGTCTGGATACACATTTTAATCATTACTTGATGTTCACGGTTCACGTTCTTAGTAAATAAGACGAGACGTTGATGGACACTGAACAGAGGGACTTTTCCCCAAACGGCAAATAAAAATATATGCCGGAAGAAGACCCAAAGGGGAACCATGGGCATTGAGATTAAAGTCTCTGTGACATGTGGCCGCCAACGTCCCATCCTATTTATTACGTGGATAATATTCTCGTTCTTTTTCAGAACAGGATTGGTGCTGCGCAATATTTAAAATTTGCTAGTAATCTCGCCCCCTCACAGTACCTTTACTAGTTAACATGAAAGCAAGTGCTAGACGTTTTTAGAAGTCTGAACAACCAGATCTGACCAAAATATCTCCACTTCTGTGTACCGCAGTGAAACCTATACCGGTCTTGGTGCAATTTTTACAGCTCCTGGCTTTTATATTTTAAGCTTAACGGCATTTTTACTTTACTGCATAGAGCCCTTTCTCTTTCTTCCGACTAAATTCATTTTCACAATGACGTGGAGTAGCTTAGAAGACACATTCATGCAAACTGCTCTCCAAAACTTTTATCTGACAGATACCTGAAAAAATGTATAACTAATAAGTTTCAACCTGCAATCCTATTCCTGCTGGGCCAAAAAAATTTTTTTATCTTAATTAATTTTTTCTCTCTCTCTCTCTCTTAAGCTCTCTCTCTCTCTCTCTCTCTCTCTCTCTCTCTATATATATCTATATATATATATATATATATATATATATATATATATATATATATATATATATATATATATATATATATATATATATATATATATATAGTTTAAAAGTACTGTTCCTAGTCTTACGTGTTCCTCGGTGCATCTAAATTTATACTTTACTTCACTAAGAGGGTGCTAAAAGTGCGGAGTGATTCCCATCGCGGTGTTAGCCACAGAACAGGCTGTAACTTCATCAAGAAGGCCTTTTCAAATAACAGGTAACAAGCAAACAAATGCAAATCAACTATTTCCCATAGTATTTTTAAAAACATATCATAAACAGCTCATTAAACTTCTCTGCTTGAACTGGAATCGCTCACTATACAACAACTACTAATTCCATCACTGAACAGCCAAACTAAACTACTTCTGTTCCCATGTTGATATCTTTAAAAAGTTCTCCGTTATAAGTGTGCTTTCCTGAGTCGCCTCAAGCATTGGTGTTTTTAGGTGTTTGACTGGTCTCTATCATATGTTTCGTTTTTTAGTTGTATAATTTACCTTATTTAAGTCATTTTTACCCGAGTCCTCATTTTGTATTCATTTTAACTTTTAAGTTCTTTTTTTTAGCCTCAATAATGATGCTATGCTGGAAACGGCGTAGAATAAAGTATGAAACTGTGTTCCACCTTCATTTTGTTATTCCCTTCACATTTTTAATATACACACACACACAATATATATATATATATATATATATATATATATATATATATATATATATATATATATATATATATATATATATATATATATATATATATATATATATATATGTATATATACACACACCTATGAATTTATTCGTAAAATGTATATTCTACCCGTATGAATAAACACCCCGGAAACCGTGTTTATTTTTCTTGAAAAACATCCCATAAAAGAAAAAGCGTGGTCACTTAATATGCACTGAACTAAAACTGGAAACCTTTCCTCCGGGAAATAGATATATGTTATTTTTTCTTTCTCCACAACATCTCAAGACAAAAAAAAATCCGTAAGGTTAAACCTGGACAAAAAAAAGGGAAGTTCTATTTATAAACATGGACAAAAATAGGGAAGTTCTACTTAGACAACTTGAAACGTCCAAAGGGGAGATTTTTTAAGATGTGACTTAGCTGGAGATTATGAAAATAACTTTAGCTTCACTGCCATACCAAAGAAGGGGCTAGAAATACCTAGGTTTTCGATTAACTTGATAAAAACCTTGTGTTTTCAACAATGTAACACCCAAAAAATCTAAAATTATAAGCTAATTCATGAGTACATTATAACTAATTTATTTTGACCTCTAATAACCCTACCATACACTTTCCTTACTAGGCCAATTCTTCTAGTGGCCCCTAAAACCCTTCCCTGTCTATAATGAAACAATGCTTCCTGTCACCCATTCCTCCCAAACCTTTCGCCCCTTCCCTTATCCATACATACCTCACAAACCTCTCTTGCAATCTCAACAACTGCGTCCTAATTGACTTTCTTGCATCAAAGGTCATCTCCACGATTACTCTTTCATTAAACTTTATTAAATACAAATATTATCAAATACCAATTTCACTTTGAAACATATTCGTCAAGCTAAACGGTATATTTTATCCATATATGTGGCACTATGTGCGATGATGCAAGGTTGTATTAACATTAAAATGCCGGAAAATTCCCCTTCATAGATTTTCCCCTAAGATATATTTAATTGCTTTATCAATAATGCAGTGAAAGGAGGTGGCAGGAATAGGGAAGAAGTACGAAAACTGTGCGATAGAAAAAACAAACTGGTGGAGAGAGAAGAGAGAGAGAGAGAGAGAGAGAGAGAGAGAGAGAGAGAGAGAGAGAGAGAGAGAGAGAGAGTTTCCAAAGAATTTCCTCATACAAGTCCATAACCTCTATCATAACAGACAATTTGTTGAGCCGTTTACTAAAAATTGAAAGCCTAAGTCTATTTTCCCATAGTACGCAAGAAAATTGATTCAGAATGCCTTTATAGTCTCTACCCATTTTCCTGAGGACAAACTCCATCTCATCTCTTTTTACGTAGTTTTTAAGATATATTTTTACCCCCACCAACCAAGCCCTCATCGTTCCCTTCACTTCAGTTACTCGTGTGGTTTTAGACGAGGGAAATATACAGTAGGCCGAGGTATACTCAGGCATAAGCTAAAAGCATCGTGATATAGCCAAGTAAATCTTAAGTCTAGCATCAACTTCCCTCTAATGATCATATAAAGCCTCTTGATACTTATTATAGGACTATGTTCTTAGGAATAATAAGTTCAGAAAATAGCATTAAATTTTCCCATGAAATCTTATAAGCTTAAAGTGACAAAAATATAGATATTCAGTCTCAATGAATCTTTGGTATTCAAGCTTTCTTACTTCTCTTTAACTGAATCTATTCGTCGAATTATTTTTACTGCATAATCTGTTTTTTCTCTCCTCAGTTTCTTCTTTGCCACCTTACATTATCCTCTCCATACCTGCACAGGAATTCGTTCACGCGATAGCACTTCAGTCATTTATCTCTAGCCTTATAACAACAAACAGTTAGTATCCTGACATTTTACATACTCTTCGTGTACGCCTTCTTACGTGTATTTAACCCTTTGCCCATCATTTATCCACTTTCTTGATATCTCCTATTTTCACTTCTTCAAACTTGTCTTAATGCGCTTACGGACACATTTTTGCCTTTTCACATAAAATTTAAACTTCCAATCAATTTAACTTTGGTTTCAGCCCCGAAATGATCAGACATTACAGCCATTCTTCTCACCATTACTTCTGTCTAGGAGTTCTTCCATCGATATTTTACCCGTACATAGTGACATTCCTTTCCTCCTTAATACTGCTAACGCTAAAACTCCAATAATTAAGCTTCAGTCAAGACAATTCCATTTGTGTCCTATTGTTACCAGTTTAAAACCAAAATCTATGATTGCATGGATTAAGGTTTTACACAGCTTTTACAAATTCCCAAACTGATAGAGGGATGTCTTAAAACAATGTTATAATTCGGAAAGCTTAGAATGAAATTTTCCACTGTACACTTTCAATAGTTAGGAATCCAGATAGTTAAAACTCAAGAATTTAATTCTTTCAACCTATTAGAATATCTCCATATCCAAAAAGCTGTTCCAGCATTGATTCTGATACAGAAATCTGGCAGTTAATAGCAAAGCTGATCTTCACTGCACATATCACTATGTTCAAAGGAATTACCGTATATTTGTACACTTCTGCAGTGTCGGGAGCGCATTTTTATGCGCCCGTTAATAATTTCAAGGTTGATTCCTTGCATGTGGGAAGACTAGCATTTATCAAAACTAATACAAAGTAATTGTGCTAAAATACTTAAAACTGATACCTTCCGCTATAAAGGTTCCGATTCTAAAAACCTTGCATACTAAGGTATGAACATGCACATTCAAAGTAACCCACAAGTTAACACCTAGTAAAAATTTTATCTAGTTCAGTTCGCAAAGCTCCACTGTCCTAGTACTTGAGTAACGGATGATTATCATATGTGGATGTAATGCATTGATTAGAGGGCACCAGTGAGTTATATGCTCATCTTTTCTTCTTTCAAATTGGGCCTTCATTCCTTTAATTTTTTCTTATGTGAGGGCGTTCTTGGCTTGTCCAACTATTTAAGTCTTCCTGATATAGCGATACTTCTGCACCTGTTACTTAGATCTTAAAACTTTAAAAACAAAGGCATTTGCCTTATTTGATAACTATCTGAAGACAAACCTTGGGATATGAGGAAATAAGCTGTGTTAAAATATTTAATTCATTTTACATTAATATAAAGCACCATTAAGTGTTGACCTAAATTCGGCTTTATCCACTGCAGTGAATATCCGCATCCCTTTCAGGAGAATTTCTGACTTCGACACCTGCATAGGCCACTCAAAGTATGTTGTTCTTGAAGTTCACATTGCAACTAATGAACTTGTTGCTTGCAGTATCAGGTTCACTGCACAGTTTCCCTTTGACTTCTGTTGGCAGTAGTTACAAGCATCAGGAACCAAGTTTCAAACTTAATTTCAACCATCATTGGCATAGCCGGATTACTTGTAATGCATAATGCTATTAAAACTAATATACGCTTTCTAATAATTAATGGCAGTATGATCGATTTTAAATAACAGACTTAAGGCAACCTTAGAGCTTTTAGGAAAGCTTAATTCAAGCTACTGTACTTTACACTTAAAAGGTCAAATTAACAAAATACTGTATAAATTATAATGCAAATGGAAAGTAAACTTCCCAGAATAGTATTTCCCGGATAAAATTTTGAGAAGCATGAATTTACTATTGTATGAAAAGATGCTATTCATTAACACACGCAAATAATAACTGCTAACACTGAACGGAATATGGAACATCCTCTCACCTATTGTCAAAAGCATTCAAGTCTCCCCCTTAGCAACACTAACAACCAACATCTCAAAATAACGGGCATGAGAGATTCATCCACATAAATCCAAAACCATGTTAAGCAGAGAAAATTTGACAAAGCCAGATGTGCGTGATCAATCACGAGACTATATCATAGTCCGAAACATTCAAACTACGTACTGTAAACTCGACCTAGGTGAGGTTCACGGACAAACAGTAGAAACGATTTTGCTAAAAACTATACTAAACCAAAGCAGCACGGCGGTCCTCCTCCGTCCTTGTTCATTTTGAGACCACAGCCTTTCCCAGACTTCAGCTAAACACTTAGTACTCATTTCAGAAAACCAGTCATCTTCAACTCATTCCTTATCTCGAGACAAAACTACATACACAAATTAAAAACCAGTATTTCGTTTTGTAACTAACTTATTCCTCCCTTACTGAGATCAGACAACGATCCTCACTGCCTACTTCCTGCAAAATATTCTGCAAAATTGACTTTCCATACCTCATGAACCAGATCAACTTATCTCACGTTCTCACACTTTGCTCATCCAAACATCCTGTACACTGAAAGTCTCAAACCTTTGCATCAGAAACCCGTGACAAGTTGTCTATCCACTATAACCATGATTAGAATAAGCTCACCTTCATAGGAACCCTCAATTCACTCAATTCTAAACCTCCAACCTAGTTTCTGAAACCATGAAAATGAAGGAAAAAGGAGCCACCTCTCAATTGTCTTGCTTTCCCTCCCAACTGTCTTACAGAGCTAGCTGAGATCAACATGCCATAACCTCTAGCCTCTACCATGCAACACCAGCTAAAAATTTACTACAATACTTCAATCTCTCCCTCACAAGAATCATTTCAGTCTCAAAATACTCATCGGAAGTCTTAACCACCAGATATTTCAATTTACCTTCCCAGTCCCCACCAGAACACTAGACTATTGACTTCATATCCGCAACCCCCGCACAAGCTCTTCGTTCTCGCAACCCCCACAACTCTGCATTGGTCTTCCCCCACCCTCACAATTTGTTCAATCCTTCCCACCCACAAACAAGCCTTTGCTTAGTTTTTCCTTTCCCAAACACAAGACAATCCCTAGCTTTACTTGTCACTAATGACAGCCTCGAGTCTTCCCACACACATAGACTACCGTAAGTCTCCCCCCACACACAGACTTTGCCGTAAGTCTCCCCCCACACACAAACTTTGCCGTAAGTCTCCCCCACACACAGACTTCGCCGTAAGTCTCCCCCCACACACAGACTTCGCCGTAAGTCTTCCCCACACACACACAGACTTCGCCGTAAGTCTCCCCCACACACACAGACTTCGCCGTAAGTCTCCCCCACACACACAGACTTCGCCATAAGTCTCCCCCACACACAGACTTCGCCGTAAGTCTTCCCCACACACGCAGACTTCGCCGTAAGTCTTCCCCACACATGCAGACTTCGCCGTAAGTCTTCTCCACACACGCAGACTTCGCCATAAGTCTTCCCCACACACACAGACTTCGCCATAAGTCTTCCCCACACACACACAGACTTCGCCATAAGTCTTCCCCACACACACAGACTTCGCCATAAGTCTTCCCCACACACACAGACTTCGCCATAAGTCTTCCCCACACACACAGACTTCGCCACAAGTCTTCCCCACACACACACAGACTTCGCCATAAGTCTTCCCACACACACAGACTTCGCCATAAGTCTTCCCCACACACACACAGAGACTTCGGCATAAGTCTTCCCCACACACACAGACTTCGCCGCAAGTCTTCCCCACACACGCAGACTTCGCCGTAAGTCTTCCCCCCACACACACAGACTTCGCCATAAGTCTTCCCCACACACACAGACTTCGCCATAAGTCTTCCCCACACACACAGACTGTGCCATAAGTCTTCCCCACACACACAGACTTCGCCATAAGTCTTCCCCACACACACAGACTTCGCCATAAGTCTTCCCTACACACACACACACTTCTCCGTAAGTCTTCCCCACACACACACAGACTTCGCCATAAGTCTTCCCCACGCACAGAGACTTCGCAATAAGTCTTCCCCACACACACAGACTTCGCCATTCAGTCTTCCCCACACACACAGACTTCGCCATAAGTCTCCCCCACACACAAACTTCGCCATAAGTCTCCTTATAAATCCTGAGAGAAAATTTTGGTTTTTCTGCGGTTCTGTACATGGTATAGTCCTTGATATGTTTAATAGGAAAATCATACTAAAACAAACGCAAATTAAGTGCAAATTTACTGTTAAGCGATTTTCTTCCTTTGTATGTTTTAACAGTCCCCTGGTGCTGGTGTCAACCACGGTGTTCATAGACAAGTCGTGGTAAAAAGTCAAAGTAAAACTTCAACAAAATTACTAATTAGTTCAACACCTAATATGAAAGATGATGGTTAAGCTACATGAGTATTTAATTAAAAGTAAAGTTTTTAAATTAAATGAATATTAAAATAACTTTTTCCTCTACATCTAATATAGCTTAATTGGATTCCAATTTAAAATAACCTAAAACCAAACCTAAACTACTGATGAACCTTAACTATTCACTTTACACAAACTTTAATATTCAGTATTTCTTCTATTAAAAATTTTTTACTACTATGGTAATTTATAACTTAAATAAAATTTAATGTCAATGGATTACTAAAACTAGACATCAATTATTAATATAAAGAAAAGTAGTTTAACCAGACCACTGAGCTGACTTTCAGCTCTCATAGGGCTGGAATAGACATTAATAATGTTTGATATTCTGTATATGTCATTAAAAGCTATGTAAAACTTAACAGTACCGCACGCGCTAATGAAGAAAAAAAAGTATTGGAACTTACTTCAGCCTAAGACTTTGCGGTCGTATCAGCTTGCTAGTAAACAATATCCTTAAACGATTACAAAGCGGGAGCCGTACACTGCGTAATCTTCGTTTCATCCCCGCCTGAAATTAAAGACAAGTTAAAATTTCACACCTAACACTGTTTACTTTTAGCTCCTTGCAAGAAGTAAAAAGTTTCATAACGTAAGTTTCACAATATATGACCATGAAATTATATAACTGATCCAGATGGGTACTTAAGAAGGTAATCGCGTGAAAACTGAATGACATTTATGAATGTCACCATTTGCCCAGTTGATTTCTGCTGCCATGAATTCGAAAATACTATGAGTCCCAACAATAATTACATTTGTCCCGGCACACGAACTATTCAAATTGAGAAAGCAAAACACCTGAAAACAATACGTTACCACAAAACATGTTCACAATAAAATTACGAACAGATACTGTAACCACCACAAAACTATCCAAAATATACCTTACTAACAAAAAGAGCCACTAGTCCACGGTAACGAATTGCTGATATTCACTGGCTCAACGTAAACGCAAAGGGGATGGAATGCAACCCGCTGTAAATAGGTAAACACCTACTGAGGGATTCAGAACCGATGAAGCACGGTTTTTCAGCAACAACTTTTTATCAAAGCATCGGATAAAGCTGAAAGTTGGCAAGTGTATATTTTATAACCCTACCTAATTTTTGCAAGTATTATTTAGAGCCTAAGTTCGATAGTTTTGATATTTATAGAGTAAAATGAAGTCACCGATGCCGGGACCGAAAAAATCAAGACAAGGATTCTAAAACAATTCGTGACGTAAACATATGACGTCATAAGGCTCCGCCCATCCACCAGGTAGGCGGTGAATGGATATGCTTAAATGCTTAAAGAATTTAGGCTTCGACAAATTCGATAATGGCCAGCAGGATATGGAATTGTCCCCGTGGTTGCAAGACTGCATTTGTGCTACGGCTTACCACTTTGTATTGAAGCGAGAAGACCTGTGGCAAGATTTACTCTAGTGTGAATAGGTAATTATTTCTATGGTGGGTAATTACCCCAAAAGTGCGGGCAGGAGCTGTTAGACAACACGTCATTTTGAGGAAGATAAAATCGGACATTATCCATGAGAGCGTGGGACCAGTCATTATTGATCTCGCTAGCGACGATGAAAACGTGGATGATGACCTCCTCCTCGAGAGTGACGACGACTGAAGACATTTTGTAAATTAATTATGTATAGTGTTAGATGTTTTATTTGTACCTCTAAAACATATCTATTAAAACACAGTGATTATAACAATATGTTCCTCATTCAAACTGATTTCAATATATTTTCCTTTCCATGCATATCAATATAAATCGTGTTACATTTGATTGATATTGAAAAAAAGTAGCTTGAGCTTGCCCTCAAAATCTTGACTCCTACCAGTACTTTATTTGCAGCGAGTATACAAGCGCTGTTTAGGGTGTTATATGATATAAATAAAAAACCAAGAAAAATAACAATGGGTTACATTAACTGAAATAAAACAATGGCGTTGACTTTACAACTCTAACAATTGAGGGAAATGAGGCATCATTGCTTTTCATTTAAATTCTACTTCTAGTGACCGCTCCTGACATGCTGCAAACAGAAGGCTATAGTGTCAAAACCTGAGATAAACAAAATGGATTGTCTTTTGTATTCCCGCCCTGAATAGATGTAGATCTAACAAATGAGCTATAGACTGGTTCATTATGTGGATGAACTACTTGCACTGAATTATTTGTAAAGTAGAAACAATACAATATCAAGAAAATGGAAGAAATCCGTAACAACTTAGTCCTAACAACTGCTGTGGAGTTGCAATGAAACCTCCACAAAATAATAATAATAATAATAATAATAATAATAATAATAATAATAATAATAATAATAATAATAAAATTATTGAGAATGATAATGCTATCAAGGGGACGATGACAAATCCTGCTCGCCATCATTGATATCGCTGAAGCCTTGTATGGGTATTAAAAAGGCCAAGAGAAAAGGTCTACCCAATTGGATGTCGTTGCCTCCTGCCTGGAGTAACTATGTAGGCGATGACATATCTTCGAGGTACATGCTCATTGCGGCAATTCACCTGCTGATGCAATAAGGAAGTAGACAAAGCTCCACCTACATGGGATATTTGGGGAAAGTGAGCAAACCTTCCCTTTCTCTTGGTCTTGGGTGCTAATATCAATTAGTGAATATGCCATCGCCAAGTGGGCAACTAAGTGAAGAGACGTTTTCCCCATAAAACTTCTCTTCACTGTGGTTAACGACGTCATAGGTTAACGTCATTATTGTGTTCAAAACCACTTACCTGCGATTTTGATGGCTCTGGCAACGTAAACCACTTTTACTCTGGTAAGTACCAGAACTATTGAACAGGTAGTAAATAACACTTGCAATAATTAGGTGGGTTATAAAATATAAACAACTTTCACCTTTATCCGATGCTTTGATAAAAGGTGTTGCCGAAAAACCGTGTTTCATCGGCTCTGAATCCCATAGTAGTTTACCAAATAGGTAAACACCTAGTTTACCAAGGACGCTGGACTGACAGGGTAAGCTGTGACTGACGTATACCTAATGTATAACTTGTTTAGTTTGCCAAACATAAAGTTTTCATCGCGGGTTTCACTGAGTACGTTCCCAGCATGAAATAACGGCTAAATAATGCATAAGAGAAATGCAGGACAGTGAACTTGGTTTTCTGCAGAACAAACATCAATCAACGATGACTCTGGAAAGAGCAAAGTTTTGATATTCAGACTCATCGTCCTTCATACTGTAAAATGGCAAGTGCACTGGGCATAAACAAGGATTTCACGATATTTAGCAATTATGTTTGCATAATTAGCAAGCTACTTTATGGGATGGCAGTCTTCATAAGCCAAAGATTATTTTATGAAATAAAAGCAAGTTGAATGTAGCATGAGTGTCGATAATAAGAAAGGTTTAACGAAAAAATAATATTATTTGTAATGTCGACTCTCGTTTATTGATGTTGGCCATGATGAACTTTTGTTGGAAAGTTACATTTTGTGTTTGAAATGTATACATATCAGATATGAAGCATTGATCTCACTAATTTTGAAATTTTTTTTAACTTGCACTTTTTATACACCAACAAATTTTCATTTAAGTTAACTTATTTGTTTCACAGCTACCGGACAAAAGTGAAGATAATATTTGAATCGTTACGGACAACGGGTAAACGAGCATTCCGGCCAAATTATCGCTTTGTTCAAAATAAAACAAAAGGTTTACAAAATGTTGACAATTGCTAAAAATTACCAAAATAATAATGTTGCGGTTCAAATAACTAAGTCGATGTTATTCCTGAGCCTAATGCACATGTGACGATTTACAACTGATATAATTGCAGATTATTTTTCTAAAACCAAGTTTTTTTTATTGACTGGTTTATCAAAAAACTTATGTATCTTTAAATTAATTTTGCAGAATTTGTTTCATTAATTTGGAATTCAATTATCTCCGGAAAAAAGAGAGAGTGAAGATAATATTTGAATATACGTTTACGGTTAAGTAAATGTGCAAAAAGTAGTAAAAAGGGCTTTATTCTTTTAACATAAATTACCGCAAGTAAATTTTGTCATTTTCAATAAAAGAAAATCTTCAATATCATCCGAAACATTTATAGCAAAAATTAATTCAAGTAAAACAAACAATGGTTTGCAAATTAGAACATTCTTAATAATGATTATATTGGTTAAGTTTTATTTCAGCAGAATGTAATATATTTGTACTGTATAAGAACTAATCAGTGTGCGGCAATTCTTAAAAAAAAAAATTAGGAAAGTGAATGATAGTCGATTTACTATATTAAAATATTTTGAAAATGTGATTAACAGCATCGTTAATAAATGTAGAGAAGGATTACAAATTCAATAATACAAAACTCACCTGCCTCGTTTTGACAAAATATCATTTGTTCACAGATTTTATTTTTTCAGTTTTGAAAAAAAGCCGTACAAACGCCCATGATTTTTTATTGACTGTTTATCAAAAAATTAGTAGGGGCAAATGTTGCAAAATGAGGTTCGAGCGATCTTTTAAATAATTTTGTTGTTGAATTTTTTAGAGTCTCAAAAGTGGATGTTGGCATTTTTTGCTTCTCATCTCTCATATCTGATTTGATCCCAGTCCCCATTCAAATATTTCATTGAATATGGTCATCTTATACATCGTTTGAGTGCTTGTGAAAAAAAAGGACCTTAAATTTTTCATGGTTCTTGAAGTTACAGAATATAGGTTTTAAAAATGAGGTCAGACTGAATCACTCAAAACTCAGAGAGAGAGATCAGAGACAATTGAGACCACAGGCAACAGAAGCATTTCCCATCGAGTTTACGAGAGCCGGAGTGCATTTAATGCAAGCTAATAAATGCAAGAATGAGGCGAGTTCGTATAATGAGTCTGATGAAGAATGGGATATCGGATAAAAGCTAATTCGATATTTATCGAGAGCGACCAGATCTTCATAACATTGTTTTAATGTCCTTCGTTTAGGCTAAGTCAAGGAATACCTCTTTTCCGTTGATACGTAAGGTGAATAAAAATCAGGGATGGAGTGAATCTCTCTCTCTCTCTCTCTCTCTCTCTCTCTCTCTCTCTCTCTCTCTCTCTCTCTCTCTCTCAATGCATCAAATGGACGAAAGTACCAGAGTTAATCCCAAAGTTTTTTCTTTTTTTGTATTGCACTATATCTCACAAACTTAGAAAAATAAAAAATGAATATTCTGAACAGTTGAGATGCATACTTTAAAAATATTAAAAAAAAAATTTTTGAGATGATTTTTCCTTGACTTCACTCCTTAATCATCCTGAATCAAGATGATTGCCATGGAAAATTCATCAATGTTACATTTACTGTACCCTAGACACATTATGCAATTTCCACACATTACTGTTATCATCTAAAACAAAATAACAGGAAAAAATTACTAGAAATAAGTTAGGAACATTGGCATCAGCCCCTGTTTATTTATAATAATCCGCAGTGCTGCTCTGTGTCTGACAATAAGTCTTGCACTAACATTGTCATCTCTTCTTCAAAGATAAGCTTCCAAAGACCTAATGCTAGAGGAACGAGTCTAACCACTGCGTAAGATCATTGCCAGACTGCAGGGAGAGCACAATGGTACTCGCGAGCAACAGGTTGGAAATCACTGTCTGGCTTTTATGTACCCCACACATCTCGTCTCTTCTTGACCGCTTCAAGAATCAAATGCTGGCCTCAATACTGGCCTCAGTGGACTACCTGGCAACATAAGGAAGCAGAGGGATAAAAAGAGAGCCGTTGTTTACTGTTTATTTTTTTTAATGAATGCGTTTGCCCACTGTACAAGAATCCACATTGCAGTGACGAAAGGACTTTTAAACAGATAACCAATTCTTTTGATGCCTGCATGATTAACAGTATGGTGTGAAAGCATATAGTTTTACTGGTTAAATAATGGTAAGTTTGTAAGTCTGTTGGCATGATAGCCATTGGCAAATAACAGAGCTAAAAAGATACGTCGGTAAGGATGTATTGAAATCAGGATGGATGCTCTCTCTCTCTCTCTCTCTCTCTCTCTCTCTCTCTCTCTCTCTCTCTCTCTCTCTCTCTCTCTCCTTCACGTCTCATCCCTTAGATGTTTTTCTTGGTCGAATCAAACGGAAACAAAATATCTACAAATTCGCGTGTGAAGTACGTTTTAACGGATCATGTCAAGATTATCGAACCCACTTACAGCAGGGTTCGCTATTCTTTACAAGAAGATAATCGGGTTCGCTGTTCTAGACATGAACACTTTGGTACCAGACATTTGACACCCCAGGGGCTAGTATAAACAAGGCGAAATAGGTTTGACACCCCCAGGGGCTAGTACTAAACACGGCGAAACAGTGTAGACGAATCACTGTTTCGCCGTGTTTAGTACTAGCCCTCATGTGGAAATGGCGTTCGGACCGGAAAGGGTTGGCCATTCTTTACATGGGGATCATTGGGTTCGCTGCTCTTGACACGGAGATGTTGGGTTCGCTAATCTTAGCATGATCCATTTTAACAAACATAATGCAGTGAAAATGGAGGCAACTGATCACATGAAACCCCTGAAGACGAGTGCCGCACATTTCCTCCCACCTTATTTTTACATGTGAGTGAAACCTTATCGGCAAAGACCCATCACTCATATTATCCCAGACCAAAATATCTCCAGGTAAAAGGGCATCGGACTTGTTTATTGGATGTCGAAAGAGATATATGTCCCAATACCGGTGGCCTTGCCAAGTCATCCTCTCTCTCTCTCTCTCTCTCTCTCTCTCTCTCTCTCTCTCTCTCTCTCTCTCTCTTCCCTCTCACCATTCCACACGACCCCTCTTACCCATCTCGTTTTATTTATTTATTTATTTATTTATTCAATCATTCATCTATTCATTTATTTATTTGTATTGTTAGTAAATACTCTGATGTATTTTGAATTTCCTTAATTTATTTATGAGGCTTTAGTCAGTTTTTTTTCTTTTTAAATAAAACTGTATACCATTCTACCAAGAGATCTTTACTCTTTGATGGACCGAGAAACCTTTCCTATTTTAAAGCATCTCCATTTTTCATACTAAATCGTATTTGGTTTTGTTACTGTGGGCTGGACTGAATCCAAAGAAAAAAAAAACTCAAATCATTATATCAGGAAAGGAAAAGAACATTCACACAGATATAGCATGGAGATATGAAAAATCGACTTATGTAATATATGTATGTATGTATGTATATATATATATATATATATATATATATATATATATATATATATATATATATATATATAATATAATACACACACACACACACACACACACACACACACACATATATATATATATATATATATATATATATATATATATATATATATATATATATATATATATATATATAAAAATATTCACGTAACTATGGGACATATTTCTGATGGAAACTTGAACTTGAATGATGAGGAAATTCATCTTGTTGACAGCAGCCATAGGACTCCATTAAGACTGAGTGCAATAGGAGTTTTAAATTTAGTATATTTTTAAAAATTTTTTATTGACTTATACAGTAGTTCATTATAAAATAAAGGTTCATTCCTTCATGTGGTCAAGTATGCTTCACTGAGCCTACGCTACTGGTTTGAACAATAACTTTGAAAAGGAATGTTCAGACATAACGCTCCCTTAATGTTTTCACAAGAATTCTCGTTTTTCCACAATAATTTATCTTTATTCTCCCGCTAAGACTGCGCGCAATTTATCTTGGGAGTTGTTCGGATCAACCCCCCCAAAAAAAAACACCTCCACCCTCTTAAAACACAAGATCGAGACAAGTAGAAAGCCGCCTTCATCTTGTAATTTTACCGTGTAAGTCTGGCTCATACATATGGATGGAGGTAGTGAAAATGAACATAAAACCAAGTGACGTCTCGGTCCCCTTACTCTGAAAACTTACCACCATTATCTTTGTTTATTTAACTTTCTACAAAATGAACGTAATTTTAATTCTGTTAGCTGTATATCTGCATTGTAAAATAGAAAAACAAATAACCCATCCTATTATTCAGTTCATCCTTACGTTACACCGTGAAACGTATGCCTGCCTCTTGTTTGGCAGGTTACACCGAGCTCTCTTATTCCGCTCTCAATTCTTCTGCATTAAAAGCTTTAAAAGTTTTTCAATAAACAGAGCTGCTGCAGAGTGTTGATTTCACCACACAGCACATGTTTCATGTCTGCTGTTATATGAGACGTCACAAAACTTCCTCAGCTTTGGAAAATATGTCTCAGAATCATCAGTATCAAGAAGGAAGGAATATGGAATTTAGGCCAAAGGCCAAGCGCTGGGACCTATGAAGTCATTCAGCGCTGAAAGGGAAACTGACAGTAAGGTCTTAAAGGTGTAACATGGGAAAACCTCGCAATTGCACTATGAAACAATTGTTATGAGAGGGTGGAAAGTCAGATGGAAAAAAGAGAATATGAACGGAGGTACACTAAAAGAAATGAAGAGGTTGCAGCTAGGGACCGAAGGGACGCTGCAAAGAACCTTAAGTACAGCACTACCATCCCCCTACGGAGATCACCAGCATCGTTGCTTTTTTTCATCGTAATCTCTCAAGCCCTTCCAGCATTGTTTTTCTGCACTTGTCTTCCAGACGCTTTATAATCGCCATTCCTTATTTTTCATTGCATTTCTTTACTCTAGAGGATAAAAACTGAACAAATTGCTCCCATTCTCGACTTCTCAAACCTTGACTGGAAAGTTTACTTTGTCTCTTTGGTAGTGAATTTTTCTACAATTAACAGGGGCAGAAATATGAAGCTATTACTATTTAATCTGCGCATAGTTGAGTATGAGGTTTTTGCTGTGTCTTTATACTCGAAAAATATACCTCCCTGCAGGGGGTGGTGCGCCCCCGCACTGCCCTAGAACCGCAAGAATTGAAATAATGCGAATGGAGCTGAGTATTCTAAGTGTTGCTCAAACAGTAAGTGAGGTGTCAGAATCCTCCTCTGTGAATGCCTGTACTAGGAATCTTTGAGAACTGCTGAGTGACTATCTAAGTTGTCGGACTATTGTGTACCTGTTACATACCCTATAAGGCCCTGGCTTCATGTGAACGTAGACTTAAGTAAATATCATTTGAGGATTAGAATAAAACAACAGCCCTCTTGAGCTTCGGCAATTATTTTGGACAAGAGCCCATTGTATCCTAAGGGTAATGTAATACGTGCATATTGTGATGGATCGGTAATTGGAAATCGAGTATGTGAGGTATGGTTATTATGGAATTAGCATAGACGAAAGGATATTGATGATTATAATTCAAGCACCTCTCCAAAATAGCTTGTCATGTATGAGTGCTTAAAATATAGTGTGGGAAACTGGAAATTTGTATTTGGTTTTGGTGATAGCCAGAGTGCTCTTTTGGCCTTAAATGCAAAACTACCATAAACTGATGATATTATTTTGAAGTGTAGGCAGTTTTCCGCTGAAATAAAGGGATGTGGATATGGCGTCATGTTTATTTGTATGTGAGAGGGAGACTTAGGTGGAACTTTAGTACAGTTGTTGGTGTTACCTTTTACGCCACGCATTATTTTCCTCAGCACTTTAAATCATAGGCTGTCTTCGGTACGGTCAGAAAACTTGCTATTGTTCCTATATCTCCAGGGATAATGGCATTAGTTCCATATGCTATAGCTGGATAATTGTTCTGTTTGAATCTGCAGCCTCCTTAGAGTCTTGATCTTTTAGACAAATAGGGATTTCCTTTTTCCTTACAAGAGGTTCTGTATAGTCATCCTTCGTGCGGTACATTTTAAATGCATTTTATTTTTTATCACTTCAAGTGCCTGCTTCTTTGTAATTAAAGTCTGTTGTTTTGCAGAATATCAATATCCCAATTACATTGAGGTCCCCGATGTCCCACATCCCAGAGCTAGAGATCTATCCTCGCGTTACTTTAAAGTTGTGGAACATACTGCTTGGCAGCCCTACGAGTGTTGGTACTGTAATGCCAACTTTAGCCAGATTTGGGCTCCCTGTGTTGACCGGGAGATAAAACTGCATTTTTTTAAAGCTCTACATGATCATCCTGACTTTGCATTAAGGCAAAAACGCAAATTGCATTTTTTTAAAGCTCTACATGATCATCCTGACTTTGTATTAAGGCAAAAACGTATTTATTGGCAAAGATATGAATCTATACTAAATGTTCTGTCTTTTGTTCTTTCTCACTTTCATTTCCCTTTGTCCAGTTTTATTATAGTGAGATATAAGGGAAAGGAAAGGAAAGAATGTAAAGGGTAATATTTCCCGAATAGATTCCTTATTTTTTTTGTAGTTTTGCTGAATAATAATTCTTTTCATTCGTCCCACTATTTAGTAGAGAGAGAGCGAGCGGGAGATAAATCATATCTCTGTTTCTGCATGTATTTGTTTTTTGTAATATTCATATGACACTATCCATGCTTTGATGGCAAGTGCTGAATAAAGTAGTGTTAGAAATTGATTTAATCAATGTGGAAGTTTTTGGCTGCATCAAGTATAGTTTCATATTCGAAACTATTTCATACTTTGACTACTTATGTTTTTATCACATCTGCGTTTTGAGGCAGTACAGGATTAAAAACTGTTTCTTGCTGAAAGGAAAAGATAATAGTACTGACCATTTGACAGTATTCAAAATTAAAATCTCAGCTAAAATTTCTGTTACGGCTTTTAAAAGGGTAAAAATTTTTGTTTTTCATTTCATATAAATTATAACAAGATACAAGGCCACAAAAGGAAACTTTAGAATACTGACAAGGAAAGATAAGAGCGCCTGGAATTATCTCAAATAATGCAACATGCTGGGGACAGAAGAATAAAATAATCACAAGAGAGAATAATTCCGGGAATATGTATTACGAACCATTATATTTCAAGACATAGCCGTTTTCTTCCTTTTCGTGATAAACCATTTCACATTTCATATTTTTTTTTACTCCTGTAAAAAGATGAAGCGTTGTTTCATTGTATCATAAGAATACTTTTAACAAGTTCAGCGAAATCTGGTATGAGATATCTATACACCTTTTCTAAAATATATCAAGTGTTAAGACTTCAGATCTCTGCTTTTGTGTTACATCCTAGGAAATAATTTGTAGAATAATACAAGACTGCACGCGAAGCAAAAGGAGATATTCCAGCAAGATGAATCCTGAATCCTGGCCCTTTGTTGAAAGGGAACCATGCAAACGGAATTCATAGAGAACTTTTAAATGGGCTCATTACTTTCTCCAGATAATAGACGTCAAATGATTACGAAGCAGTCTGCGGGGATATGAAATGATGAAATTGCCAGTCAAAGCTGTGAGAAGGTTAATGCTGAATCTGAAAGGGGAAATGGATTCAGTGGAACTTATTTGCGGGGGCTGGGGAGGAGGGGTGGATATCGTTATTAATGTCAATATAGATTTTCAAGAATATTAAATTCGAAAATTAACACGAGCTTAGTTTTGCTTTCAAGGCTGATTTATAAGTAACTTGCATAGCATTATATAGTTATTAGCACTTCCATTTCCTTGAGGCAGTATGTGGATAATTATTGCGGGTATCTATTGCTTTCTTCATATTCTGAAATAGCTTTATATGTGCTAACGCATTTTTTTTTTTCGTAAGACTGTTGGTAATAAATCTTTGCGTTCTAATAGCAACCTCTCATCCCAAGTGTAACAAGAGATGATTTACAGGGAACTTGTCAATTCCTCTATTTCATTACAGTGGCTGTAATCAGCGACTAAGGAGGGTTGTTAAACAAGCACGAGAAGTCTATTATCTGTCTTGCAACTCACAGGGCTCTTGTTTTTGCAACTGGGGTAAATGCCCAATAGGGATGAAGCATTAAACTACGAAATATCCCCCTTCTGAGCTCTCAGGCACAGAATATAATTCAAGTCATACGAGTAAATCGGCCCAGTATTTAAAAAAAAAAAAGTCAGCAGTGAGAGTGTCATTACTTCGGGCGTGCTCCATTTTGCTCGAATTCCTTTAGCAGTGAATGCTTTGAATATACTGGAGTATATAATGAATTGCGTATGCCTCCTATATAAATGAGCTATTCCCTCTACTTAGGTTAGTCTTTAGTGAAATGAAGACAGTAACAGTGCCCTCAGGTCCTACCTAACCGCCGAGTTCAAAATTAAAATTTTATCCTTTAAAAATTCCAAGTCATACAGCCATTTGTCACATTCACTTATCGACACGTGCATAAATGCGCACGAATAAGATTACTGATATGCATGCTCAATATGGTGAGATATTTATGTCTATACAAGCCTATGCGCATTACATTTACGCGTAGGTGTGTTCACAAATATTTACGTCTAAATTAGATACATAAAACATGGTCTTCTCTTTCCAACCTACATAAAAAACATTGTTTTCTTTCCAACCTACATAAACTTTTTTCCAACCTACATAAAACATGGTCTTCTTTCTTACATAAAACATGGCTTCTCTTTCCAACCTACATAAAACATGGTCTTCTTTTTTCCAACCTACATAAAACATGGTCTTCTTTTTCAACAACAGGGTCTTCTCTTTCCAACCAACATAAAACATTGTCTTCTCTTTTCAACCAACATAAAACAGTCTCCTTTCCAACCTACATAAAACAGGGTCTTCTCTTTCCAACCTACATAAAACAGGGTCTTCTCTTTCCAACCTACATAAAACAGGGTCTTCTCTTTCCAACCTACATAAAACAGGGTCTTCTCTTTCCAACCTACATAAAACAGGGTCTTCTCTTTTCAACCTACATAAAACAGGGTCTTCTTTTCTCTTTTTCCAAACCTACATAAAACAGGGTCTTCTTTTCCAACCTACATAAAAGGGTCTTCTTTTCCAACCTACATAAAACAGGGTCTTCTCTTTCCAACCTACATAAAACAGGGTCTTCTCTTTCCAACCTACATAAAACAGGGTCTTCTCTTTCCAACCTACATAAAACATTGGTCTTCTCTTTTCCAACCAGGGTCATAAAACATGGTCTTCTCTTTCCAACCTACATAAAAAACATGGTCTTCTCTTTCCAACCTACATAAAACATTGTTTTCCAACCTCATTCTTCAACCTACATAAAACAGGGTCTTCTCTTTTCAACCTACATAAAACAGGGTCTTCTCTTTCCAACCTACATAAAACAGGGTCTTCTCTTTCCAACCTACATAAAACAGGGTCTTCTCTTTCCAACCTACATAAAACAGGGTCTTCTCTTTCCAACCTACATAAAACATTGTTTTCTCTTTCCAACCTACATAAAACAGGGTCTTCTCTTTCCAACCTACATAAACATGGTCTTCTCTTTCCAACCTACATAAAACAGGGTCTTCTCTTTCCAACCTACATAAAACATGGTCTTCTCTTTCCAACCTACATAAAACATTGTTTCTCTTTCCAACCTACATAAAACAGGGTTTCTCTTTTCAACCTACATAAAACATGGTCTTCTCTTTCTCCAACCTACATAAAACATGGTCTTCTCTTTCCAACCTACATAAAACATTGTTTTCTCGTTCCAACCTACATAAAACAGGGTCTTCTCTTTCTAACCTACATAAAACATGGGCTTCTCTTTCCAACCTACATAAAACAGGGTCTTCTCTTTCCAACCTACATAAAACAGGGTCTTCTCTTTCCAACCTACATAAAACAGGGTCTTCTCTTTCCAACCTACATAAAACATGGTCTTCTCTTTCCAACCTACATAAAACATTGTTTTCTCGTTCCAACCTACATAAAACAGGGTCTTCTCTTTCCAACCTACATAAAACATGGTCTTCTCTTTCCAACCTACATAAAACAGGGTCTTCTCTTTCCAACCTACATAAAACATGGTCTTCTCTTTCCAACCTACATAAAACATTGTTTTCTCGTTCCAACCTACATAAAACATGGTCTTCTCTTTCTAAAAACATGGGCTCTACATAAAAAACATGGGCTTTCTTTTCCAACCTACATAAAACAGGGTCTTCTTTCCAACATAAAACATTGTTTTCTCTTTCCAACCTACATAAAACAGGGTCTTCTTTTCCAACCTACATAAAACATGGGTCTTCTCTTTCCAACAACCTACATAAAACAGGGTCTTCTTTCCAACCTACATAAAACAGGGTCTTCTCTTTCCAACCTACATAAAACATGGTCTTCTCTTTTCCAACCTACATAAAACATTGTCTTCTCTTTCCAACCTACATAAAACAGGGTCTTCTCTTTCAACCTACATAAAACATGGGCTTCTCTTTCCAACCTACATAAAACATAAAAACAGTCTTCTCTTTTCAACCTACATAAAACAGGGTCTTCTCTTTCCAACCTACATAAAACAGGGTCTTCTTTTTCCATCCTACATAAAACAGTGTCTTCTCTTTCCAACCTACATAAAACAGGTCTTCTCTTTCCAACCTACATAAACATTGTTTTCTAAAACAGTTCTCAACCTACATAAAACAGGGTCTTCTCTTTCCAACCCACATAAAACATGGTCTTCTCCTTCCAACCTACATAAAACATGGTCTTCTTTTTCCAACCTACATAAAACAGGGTCTTCTCTTTGCAACCTACATAAAACAGGGTCTTCTCTTTCCAACCTACATAAAACATGGTCTTCTCTTTCCAGACTACATAAAACAGGATCTTCTCTTTCCAACCTACATAAAACATGGTCTTCTCTTCCTGACCAACTCTCCTTAAGCTAAAAACAGGAACTCCAAATACTATCACCATCTGAATTTGTGCTACCGTGGCAGCGCTTAATAGTTCCTTTGGGAGATCTTTGCGTGTTTATCATTACATTTATTTCCCTTCTTGTTGCGTTAGTGGCAAATTTGTAAAAACTCCACTTTAAAATTGAGAATTTTATGCCACAGTTAATGTGAGATAATATAACAGGCAATATTGGTACAATTTTTTCTGATATTAATTTCCATACACAACAAGAAAGGTGCAGTGGTTTTTATCGTTTCAGTGTGAGTGACAGAACTGAAAGTTAATTTTAGGCGATTACCTAATTATTTATTTATTCAACGTCTATTACTTTTAGTTTATTTGCTTTCATTTTTTCTTAATATATTCATCCCAGAGTCATTTAAATGATAATTTGTCTTATTTATTCCTTCTCCCTATATGTACAATTATCACGTAGTACCTAACTGTTCTCTCTCATACTTCTGAACCGTAACGTGTTATTTGAATGTCGATGTAAGCGTAAGTATAACCAAAGAAGGAGCTCTCTCCCGGCCTTATATTTCTGTTTGGTATCCAAACTAATATTAAAATTGAGAAGCTAATATTGAAGTGAAAGAATGATTCTTGTGCTTTCTCCAAACACCCTGCTATTTGCTGATTTTCTCATATTCAGGATTCTTGCAAGAGTAAGACTGCTGCTGGCTCAAAAGGACGAAGCTCGTTTGTCAACTGCAAAGAGTCCACAACTTGCAAGCTGACACCTTAGATGCATCATGTTATTATGTATGTATGTATGTGTGTGTGTATATATATATATATATATATATATATATATATATATATATATATATATATATATATATATAATATATATATATATATATATATATATATATATATATATATATATAGTTTTATGATGACATTTTATGTGTGGCTTTGCTTTTTTAAATTCAGTCTCTTTAGTTATATGAATCATTTCTACAGAAATAGGTGGACTCTGGAAACAAGGCACTAACGACAAAATCATTACAGCGTAGTAGGTCAGTTAAAGGGGCTTTGAGTGTACGGTGACTGCACATCATATTTCCTTACGTAATGGTAAACATGAAAAATTTACTGGAGCGAATTTTGTTTCACTTTTGATGTTAAATCATGTAGTGTGTGTGTGTGTGTATGACTGTATATATATATATATATATATATATATGTATATATATATATATATATATATATATATATATATATATATATATATATATATATATATATATATATATATATATACATATATACACACACTATATATATATGTGTTATTTATTTTGTTGTTTCTCATTCATTATTACGAATTTTGCATAGCAAGTGTAGCTCCAAATAAAAAAAAAAAAACATGGCCACTGCCACATTCACATTTTAACTTCGGAATTGTGGTTGAAGCCGTGTGCATTATACTCCCTAACGTTAATGGAATATGGACTTTTTCCACCTCTCTCTCATCATCCATTCTTTCCACATGTCCAAACCATCATGATATATTCTAGATTATTCACGAAAGATAACTATTTTACCTTAGCTTTCTCAACCAATATGCTTCAGATTTTTTTTCTTTTTGATTTCCGTATATGTATCCATCCTCCCTTATGCGACTTCTTTTTATTCTCCATACTGCATTACCGACTTATGTACACTTTTTGAAAATTAATAACCCCTCAATGCGCGGTTCAGTTGGTTTTCCCTCCTTCCAAAGTTTGAAATTCTCTTCCCGGTAACTTCCACTTTGATTATTAAAATTTCCCAGCTCCAGAGAGTTGGCTTCCTAACTTCATTCGGCTTAAAATACTAGTACCATTGTTCTTTTTTATTTCCCTTTCTTTCATCCAGGGTGCAAGGAAGTTAAGGGCATAATGT
Organism: Macrobrachium rosenbergii; assembly: GCF_040412425.1. Classification (NCBI taxonomy): domain Eukaryota; kingdom Metazoa; phylum Arthropoda; class Malacostraca; order Decapoda; family Palaemonidae; genus Macrobrachium; species Macrobrachium rosenbergii. Next base: position 29,039,976 of record NC_089767.1, read on the forward strand.
TGACCGTTCAAACGGGTGCTGTATTTATTTATAAAACTGATCACTCAGGTTGTTCAGTATCCTCTCTCTCTCTCTCTCTCTCTCTCTCTCTCTCTCTCTCTCTCTCTCTCTCTCTCTCTCTCTCTCTCTCTCTCTCTCTCTCTCTCTCTCTGTGAACGCTTATCAGTCTACATACATTATACATACATACATACATACATACATACATACATATATATATATATATATATATATATATATATATATATATATATATATATATATATGTATATATATATATATATATATATATATATATATATAATGTATATGTACAGTATATATATATATGAGTTTTACTCTTGGAATTAAAGAACAGTATTTCAAAAGCGAGATGTGGACATTATCTTTTTTGACAAATTGTATTTCAAAAACATCAGATAACGTCTCATTCCTATTACGGTAGGTACATGCGGAGGAAATCCGGAGTTAGAGATGGGAAATGGAGAAAGAGCGCTGGGTCAGGGTGATAAGGCTTTTGGACGGACATTCGCAGCTTAAGACGTGACGCGAGCCAAGAACTGCAGTCACAATGAATCTTTAGCATGAGAATTGACTAAAAATGAAAAAAAATGTTTTGAGGTAGAAAGTGAAGATATCAGGCGACAGTCCGTTTATGCAGTGGAGTCCAATAGTGCTGAGACAAACTGATCACTCAAAATTATTTGTATGCCGATTGAACGTCCAGTTTTTTCATAGTTCTCAAAACTAGGGTGCATCTTTTAATCCTGCCTCTTTTTGTTTTATTCCCCTTATGTGTTTGTACATAACGAAATTTGGTCTGCTTTTCTATTTGTAGTTTAACTTTCTGGTAAATGCACAAAGCCCACATCAACGGTGGCAACTACAAATTTGTCAACAGGTCATCAATATTTGGATGCTACTCGATTTAGAATCCTTGTATGCCTCGTTGGTATTCGCGTAACTGGTTATCAATCATATAAGACACCAACATTTTGTAAGATGGAGCAGTCAGTCACGCGCTAGAAAGTGACGTTTTCAGTCTAGTCTAGAGTGTCTGGGCAACAACCAAAACCTTGGGAAAATTAGTATGTAATTCGTTATTTTGCTAGTGATGTACATCCTGTTGTAACAGTGAAGAAATCTATTCAGATAGACTAGTTTTTCTATTAAGGGAGGGGGAAGTTGATGTAAATCTGTTTCCATTACGATGAGGAATTCTTTGCATTGAATAGTTTCATAAAGAAATTAAACATGTAAGAATATTGTTACACATTATCAGGATCTACATTTATGATCCGAATAATTTGGAAATAACATCAGTCAGAAGCGATATGCTGAACTGCTTCAAAAAGAATCCTATAGTTATCTTCTATTTAAAACGAAAGATTTCTTTCTGATAGGTCAGCCAATACTATACAAGTTTCTCGTCTTCTATTACCCGGTTACAGTACATCAAAGAAAACTGTTTTTGTGAGTGGGTAATTTGCGTATTTATCTTTTGTGATACGACTGAAGATAACGAAATTTGACGCTCGTTGATTGACGGGCACATAAGATAAGCTCATGGAATCGCCTATAAACTGCGCAGTGGATATATATGAGCTATAATTCTTTATAATATGCTCATTTGGACATGAATTTTCAAAATATCGGTAGTTCAACATTAATTTTTCTAGGCACTGACCTGTGTTGTGGCTCCGCCCTTTAAAAGGAAAGTTGTGCCATCCATCGTAATCTCGATGGTCTGAGTCGGACTCACTGCCCTTATACGTCAATCTTTCACGCACTCTCCTGTTTTCTGGATTTTGCGACCCCTTTCCTCCAACACCATTTCCACTACATCTCTCTCTCTCTCTCTCTCTCTCTCTCATCCTTTCTCGCAATACTTCCGAGTTGTCTACTGTCCTCACTTAACCTATTGTCCTCCATTCTCTCCACATGACAAAAATATCTCAAAACAATGATATACCCTTTCGCTTATGCTAACTCATTTACCATTCAGTCTGTCTTTATAGTCCTCACTTTTTCAGTTCTTATACCACAGATACATATTTAAAAATTCATCTTTGTAACTTCTTTTCTTCTTCAATCACAATTAACATTCATGTAAGCAGTTAATATCTACAGATTCCTTTCTTTCTTTCACATTTAACATTCACATTTCACTTCTATAGATGAGAATTAGTTCACCAATCCCTTCATGCATTTCAACCTTGGCTACTGATTTTATGCACACATCTTGCAGCCTTACTTATTTCACCGACCCTGTAACTCATCTCTTCTGTCTTCCTAACATGATAGAAAAGTTTACAATTGAATTCTTAGAAGAATGAACCACTTTCATTCATTACCGCCCAAAATAGTTTTTACTTCTTCGAGGTTCCCATTTACCATCATAACCTTACTCTCATTCACGATTATTTTAGACTAATTTCTGCAGTTTCTCTTCACTCTCCATAATGAACACTGCATTGCATGAAACGTCAACCCTCCTCACATGATTCTCAGCCCATCTCATCCCACAACTGAGACCCCACATTTACTGTTCATGACTTCTCGTGTCACTCCACCCACAAAAACAATATGCCACCTCGGCTTATTGCAAATACCAAGTCTAAATTTTAAAAGCAACGTCGCAGAGCAAATATTAGGTTCAAAAAGACATAATGACATACAGCAGAATAGTTAAGTGTTGTTAACGTAAATTACTGCCACCAAAACTATGGACAAAATAGTTGAAGCAAATATAAACCAAGTATTGTTAATTCTGAATCAGTTGAGCGACGGAAATATTAATGGTCAAAGAATTCTGATCACGAGTTGATCCGCATTCATTATTGAAAAAAAAAAAATAATTAGATGATTGAGAGCATATGATTCCTGCTCTCGAACCATTCATTAAACATCTGATTATTAGATTAATACCAAACAGGGGATCTAATTATGATGATCACCGAGTCTAATTATGAGTTTATCCCGCGTTATGACGAAATTCAAGTAATGCTCGACCTAAATAGATGTTTCCTGAATAAACGTAAAAGATAATACTAGGGTTTAGGATTAAAAAATTACTTGCGTTTAGTCATCAGAGAATAATATAATTATTTTCTAATGGATGCCTCACAACTGGAGCCTTCGTTATTATGTTCTGTAGATGTATTTTCTGGTTTCTATAGACTCGAAGTCTGTACTACAATTTTGTTTCCCAGTCACATGTTTAGAAAAATTCAGGTTGACCGAAAATTAAATTACTTTGTTTTAAAAACTAAAATAACATTTTCAACAAATCATCTCCATCTTAATCATGAAATGTAAAAGAACTTCGATAGCTAAAAGGGGATTTTGCCAAGCGCAATGATTATCAGAGTCGCATTCAATACACTTTCACGAATTAGAGACATTTTTATAAGATATAAAAGGCAAACAATACCAGAAGTCCTTTCAGAGTAGCTGATTGTTGTCTGGTCCCTTCTCACATTCCAGTCGCGTCTTCAACCCAAGAATCGCTGCGACAGCTTCCGGTTCCACACCTTCCTCTTAAAATTTTACAGAAGCGAAAAATGAAGACAGGAACACGTGTCAGCGATGTTAGAGAGGTTTACGTAAGATGGACATGGTCAAAAGATACCATGCTTTAAAACGTGATTATTTTCTGTTTGCCGATCGAAACGGTACACATATTTCAATAGTTTAATGTCTTAAAAAAAATTTTTAAAAAGTATTTGTCTTGCAGAGCTCTACAAGATTTTACTGTCACTCTTGTTTTGGAATCAAAACCTTAAAAAATTATTTGATAATTATATATGTATTCGCATTCGTGAAATATATTATTTCTATATCAATAAGGTATTAGGCTTTCGTTGCTGCGTTGCATTTGAATTATAACACAAAGGGTTTATCTTTTACTAACTACAGGGTTCTCCTAATACACTGCAAACAGTAGCTGAAATTTACATATGAACGATGAACAAGATAGTGCTTTAACACAAGCAACTGCAGTTAAGCAACTGTTTCTGTTTTTTTGTTAATTCACTATGAACGCCAGAGATTCTACGTATTAGCTTCCACAGAGGCAGCGAGTTACCTCACCGCGACTGTAATCCTCCAATTTAGGGAATATTATTTCAATTATCTTTTGGGAACCCGTTTCAGTTATAGGTTAACGAGCGCTATAAATTGCAGTTTCGATAATCCTATCAATTACTGTCACTAAATCAACTGTCAATCATCATTAATCTGTTTTTCTGTCTACTAAAAATAACGATCGAGTAATGACTCTCGGAAATACTCTTCTACGATTTATTTCCGAAGGGCTAATTGGTTATCCGCATTACATTCACAGCTGTCTATAATTCTGTTTTACGGAGAGAGAGAGAGAGAGAGAGAGAGAGAGAGAGAGAGAGAGAGAGAGAAGAGAGAGAGAGAAATGTCAGGAACACTGTAAAAAGGCTTTCAAACTAGAAAATATGAAAAGGAGTGGGATGGAACAAAAGAAAAGAAATGAAACAATAAAGATACAAAAAGGTAACCTAAACGTTTATATTTTTGTCGAAGGCAATCCCAAGACACTATGAACTTTCTCTCACCGGCCAAAATCAATACACGAATCTGTTCATAACGTTTCTTTGGAAGTTGTATTTATTATTTTAATACATGGTAATACAGAAATGTGTGCAAGTGAATAGAGGAGGATGTGGAAGAAAAATACAGTAAAGACACCCAAAAAAAGTAGTTTTTGAGACATGCTAGGATTTCAATTTTGTTATATTATATCTATCTATCTATCTATCTATCTATCTATCTATCTATCTATCTATATATATATTATATATATATATATATATATATATATATATATACATATATAGTATTATACAAGTATGTATATATAAAGATATATAGATAGATAGATAGACAGATAGATAAATAGATAGACAGATAGATAGGTAAGTTTCTTTATATATATATGTATATATATATATATATATATATATATATATATATATATATATATATATATATATATATATATATATATATATATATATATATATATATATATATATATATATATATATATATATATATATATATATATATACATGACATATAAATGTGCGTATATATGCACATGCACGCATATTTATACATTCTTTTTTTTTATATTTACCTAATCAATTCAGGGTTTGAGGTATAAATATGAATGAGCCAGTTCAGTTGTGTGAAATGTCAATATTTTAACAGATTTTAAATCCAGACCTCACAAAGTAATGAAAACTCATTTTTAAGGTAAAGTTTTACATACTCAGAAGAGGCGGTGTATAGTTTTAATATCTCAACAAAAAAAAAATTTTTCTCAGAATAAGACTCATAACGTTATTTATTTCATCAATACTTCAGTATAGTATTTTCTCTTTGGCGATACATACAAACTCACGTGTTTTTATAAGCATATCTTATCTTTTTTCGAAAAAAACAACACACCAGAACATTTTTTCCTCAGAATTTTAACGTACACAATAAAAAAAGAGTATAAAATGTGCTAGATAAGGAAAGAATAAATTTACTTATTAGATCTCTCTCTCTCTCTCTCTCTCTCTCTCTCTCTCTCTCTCTCAAAATTCCAAGAGCAAAAACCCAGCTGGGGGAAATCGGTAAAAAAGCCCTTTCATTGGCGTGACTTGGAGCTAAAATATACCACAGCCAGTCAACGCTGAAAATATTTTCTTTCTCTCTTATTAAAAACGTAAACACGAATTCCACGAAAAAAGAACAGAAAAAGTGTAAAAGACAACTTTCATGTATTTTTAAATATGTTTATATATATACTATATCTATACTGTATATATATATATATATATATATATATATATATATATATATATATATATATATATATATATATATATATATATATATATACATATATATATATGAGTATATATATATATATATATATATATATATATATATATATATATATACACATACACACACATATACATATATATATGGCTATATATATATATATGTATGTGTGTGTATTATAAGCGAATCCCACAGGAAAATGACAGGCAGAAGTTCAGTACCAAGCGCTTTCACGTTTATTAACGCATCGTCTGGGCACAAATGAGACACAGATGAAAAGAAGGTAACAAGGTAAACAAAAAGAACAAGAATACCGGGTGGCTAATTGTCAAAGGGTAATAAACAGAAAGATAATCCAGGATAATCCTGGATCAAGCTGTCACAAACTAAAACCATAGACCTAACTACAAGAGATATGGAAGTTTAGCCATACAAAATCCAAAAGCATGTATAAAATTGAATACCAGATGGTTAATTGTCAGAGGGTAATAAACAAATAGGTAATCCATGATAATCTGGGATCAAGCGGTCACAAACTAAAACCATACACCTAACTACAAACTATAACCATAGGAGGTACGGAATCTTACCCATTCAAATTCCAGAGACATGTATAAAACTGAATACTAATTTTGCTTATATTTATCAACAACTTTTTAAATTATGAATTCATCAAATTTAAACAAACCAAGACTTAAATTTAGAACACTTCCATTATTTGACTCGTTCTTTTTGTTTACTTTGTAACCTTCTTTTCATCTGTGTCTCATTTAATTTGTAACCTTCTTTTCATCTGTGTCTCATTTAATTTGTAACCTTCTTTTCATCTGTGTCTCATTTCATTTGTAACCTACTTTTCATCAGTGTCTCATTCACTTTGTAACCTTCTTTTCATGTGTGTCTCATATTCAACAACCACCCTGTCATTTTTTATATCCAAACTTTTCTTCCTTGAACAGCGCTTTATTAAACAAGTACCGAGTGCCTCCTCCATCTCCTTAGTCCTGTCTGATCGAGAACTCAGACCCTTTTTAAAAGAACTCTTTACCAGAAATGCTCTAAATACTCAAATAATAATAAGGAGAAACATAATATCCAGATTTCATATATTTCACTTAATTTATACTTTCATTTTCGCTCGGTCAACTATGCGAAACATTCCAGATTTAGTAGTTTATTAAAGGAAAGCTCCTCTCCACTTGAAAGAAAAAGGTAAACATTAACTTGATCGCATCGACTTTCTAAACAGTTTCCAAAACTTCTAAAATAGGGGACGCTTTAACCACGTTGATTCAGCAAAAGTTATCGCCGAGAATTCTTAATATGAAGGAAAAGTTTTTCGATCCTCCGCCAGCTTTCAAGAAAAAATAAAGATTGATGAAATAGAAGTTGAAAGGGAGGGAAAACCCCAGAAGTTTTCTAGTGATCCTGCTTTTGCCCTTCGCGTTGACGCCAAAATGAGCTCATTTCTTTCGGAAAATTATTTTGCGGACTATAGCTAAACTAGTTAATTGATATTACACGAAGTCTCCCTTAATTTTAAAACTATGATACCTGAGAATTGTGTGTGTGTGAGTGTGTGTGTGTGTGTGTGTGTGTGTGTGTGTGTGTGTGTGTGTGTGTGTGTGTGTGTGTGTGTATATATATATATATATATATATATATATATTTAATGTGTAGTATGTATGTGTGCGTATATATACTCTGTAGAAATAGTTAATGTTTTTTGTTTTAAGGGAAAAACATGTATGATATGAATATAGCCTTTTTACATTCATCTATCACTAAGGAAATACTGGAATTGATTAACATTCTCAGGTATTCATAGTTTTAAAATTGAGGAAGACCTAGTTTATATCAAATACTAGGTCTTTGATTTAAACACTGACAGAAAATCAACTTAGCCCGGCTAAGTCCAGGAGAGACAAATTCTATAAAACAGTGGCCTCCGGTCCCCTCTGGGAAGTGCTAGGGACATCTTTCTTAGACCATGGCTAGGGACATGAGTTCCTTCGAGAGTCCCCGAAGAATTACCTCTAATATTAATTTTTTTGAAAAAAAAGGGGGTGGGGGATCACATGACACAATCCCTAGTTATGTGAATATTCAATGAATAACAGGAAATAGGATGTGAATTATGTGTCTTTTTCCTAAAGGCACTCTCTGTCTCTCTCTCTCTCTCTCTCAGGTGTTCCCCGTAAGACAGAGGAGTTCCCCATCTAGTACTTGCCAAGCGAGCCAGGGGTCAATGTCCCTTGAACGAAAATCCAATTCGATGGGAAGGGGCTATAGTACGAAGTATTAGGAATAGGAATGACAACCAAAAAGTATTAGGAATAGGAATGACAACCAAACACTTTAACCGATAAGGGCTGAATAGTGTATATTACATTCTACGACTGAATAAGATGTACTTCTTGTATTTTTGTTTTGTTTTAGTACATTAAACTTGGTATCTCTTGACAGGACTAAAAAAATGTATCGCATTTGCTTCTTGTCATGAATGAAGCATGCTCAAGTATCAGATAGGGTCTTCATTTAATTTACCCGTTTTGAGGTGTATTTTATTAATTTACGACAGGACTACAGTTGCAATCCCAATACTCCATATTAAGAGTTCTAACTTCTCCACATACATCTGTGTTTATGCATGATTCGCAAAATGATTTTCGATGTTCTCTGGCTCTGGTATTATTTAAAGTTTCACAGGCTTGAAAAAGTTAATATATATTTTTCTCACCCACTTACACCATTAAATCTATTACTCCACTTAAAAAAAAAACAAACATTGACACCCAGACATTTATGTTCCTGACATCTACTACTTTAACCTGTCCATTCACTCGATATCTGCTGGCGATATTCACCCCACTAAACGAAGTATGTCATAACTAAATGCGAAAATGTCACACCTTTTTAACTGAAAGTGCAAACAATGACCGAAGGTCTCAGCAGAAAAACAGGATATTTGAATGACAAAAGCTTAAGAGCTTTCTGAAGTGCAGAACCCATATGATAAGAACGCAAACAAAAAACATCCATTAAGACCAAAAAGTATATAAATCTTTCATAAAAAAATGAAAGTAAAAAGGACCATTACACCAAGAAATATTTTCCCAAGCCTCTATTCAAAACATTAAAAGACCAAAGAAACTTTTCATTCCAAACAGGAACCATAAAAAAAAGGTTAAAGAGAGAGAGAGAGAGAGAGAGAGAGAGAGAGAGAGAGTTAAAGTTTATGAAACTAAGCAGTACAGTACTGAGAAATATAAAATGCTTTGTAACTCAGGCGCGATCAAGAATCGCATACGTTCAGTTAAGAGTATATATATATATATATATATATATATATATATATATATATATATATATATATATATATATATATATATATATATATATATATATATATATATATATATATATATATACATACTCTTCTTTCAAGTTAGTAAGTTGAAAAATGACTGACTCTATTAATATGATTTTGGACTGCTTTGCAGTTAGAATCCAACTGCAAAGCAGTCCAAAATTATATGCCAAATACTGTAAATGCAGTCATACCGTACAAAACTATCAAAAGCGACAGACATGGACCATTGAAGGATAAAATGCCAGCATGCATAAACCCGCATGAGGAGCTAAATCCTCCTAAAACACACGCTGGCAGTATATTCCAGACCTGTGTTTTTCAAACGGTGCGCCATGGAAGGTAACCAGGTGCGCCCCAAGATAACAAAAGATTTAATCTATATAATATGTTTATATTTTAAAACTTCGATTTTCGTATATTTTAGAGCCATCAAGTATGTGGTTTCTGAGTCAAGTCTTCGCTACTTGGCATTTTGAACTGGAAAGTAAATTCCTTAAAGGCTTTATCTTCAAGAAACAATGGATAATCCTTTCCTTTTCCTTTCTTTGGGGAATTAAATCGGTCATTACTGACCTCTCTCTCTCTCTCTCTCTCTCTCTCTCTCTCTCTCTCTCTCTCTCTCTCTCTCTCTCTCTCTCTCTCTCTCTCTCTCTCTCTCTCTCTCTCGAAAAAGAAGAAAAATAGATATTGTCTATAATTCCATATCCTGCTAATCTTCTTTTGAAATGTTAGCCAAAAATGACAACCGGTAAAGGTTAATGACTTCACCATATGGTAAATGAAAAGGACAAAGTTGATACCAAATTCCCCCTGAGGTCAGTTGGTAATAGATACAGAATTATGTAGGACTAAGCCAAAATACTGTATTCCAGGTTAGTGACATATAATCCAGGTTAATAACTTCACCATATGGCGAATGACAGTTCAAAGGGGGTTCATAATTCGGGACAATGACCTCTTTGTCCTATAAATGCGAATTCTTCTGCGATTGTGGTCAGTCTGAGTAGGTACCCATGTGCTGCTACATTACTTCTCAAAGTTCTAGTTCAAGACACTCGGTGAATTATAATTCTTGTTTTTTTACATATTTAAAAAAATAAATTACCCATACAATGAATAGATTTTTAAACAAGAAACGCGCCAGTGAAGAACTTTATTCTAATAATGAAACTATTTCATGTGACATGAAGCGTCCTGCCAAGAAAAATAAGAGCAGACCCAATCGCAAATACGACAGAAGTTAGTTAAGTTATGGCTTCACATGGGCTGAAGATGAAAATCAGCCCCAGCCATTGTGTTTGGTTTGTGGATGCACAACGTCAAACGAGTCGATGCTTCCTAGTAAATTAAGCAAGCATTTTCAAACATCACATTGCAATCTTCAAGGAAAAGATGTACCTAAGTTATTTCAAAAGATGACTTGATCAACGCTTTCAAAAGGAGAGCAACGGTATCTGAGAAAGCTCAAACTGCTTCTTATGAAATATCGGAAATGATAGCCGTACAAATGAAGTCACATACTCTTGCTGAATCTGTTATTTTGCTCGCTTGTAAAAAGATGGTTAAGACTATTTCAGGAGACAATGTAGAGAAACAAATAAATAAAATCCTATTATCATATGATAGTGTTCAGAGGCGTATTCTAACAATACTGAAGAAAATGTTCGCTGTAATAACTTCAGGGTTAATACTGTGCACTCCACGTTGATGAATCAACCGACATAACCAACAAAGTGCAGTTACTTGCCTTTATTCGCTTTATTGATGGGGATACTATAGTAAATCAGTATCTTCGTTGCAAAGAACTGCTTACCACTACTACAGGTGAGGATATGTTTCATAATTTAAATAATTATTTTGAGAAATGGAACTTATCCTGGAAATCGTGTGCCGGAGTTTGTACTGAAGGAGCTTCATCAATGACTGGAGACTAACTCTGTTATCAGACGTAATTTCAATTGCTGGCCTTTCAACTACATTCTTGTAAATAAGAGTTTTTTAATGAAGTGACTGAAATGATTAAATCCCAAGATGAGAGACAGAATGGGAAATATCTAGGAAATTCTCGTACTAAATACTCCGCAACAAAACAGAAATTCCTGAGCCAACACTCTACAAAGAGACACGTCGCCAGAAAGTCCCCGGAAAAATGTCTCACTTACTTGTTACAAATCCGCTACAAGACCTAAAGGCTTAAAGGATTTGCCTCTACGTAATCGGAAACAAAGGCTGACCAACAGAGAGAAAATCCCCAATTCTGCTCAGAGTAAATCTAACGAAGTTGTGGAAATCCTTTTCTTTAGGAGAGTCGGTAATTAAAAGTTTTAGAGGGGCAGGATCGGGCCGTGCACTCACTCATGAAAGCAGTGCGTGTCCCTCCCATTTATATGATTTCCGAAAATTTGCGTTGCTTTGAAGTAGAAAATAAATTAAAAACATACTCAAAATATGACCTATAATTTCGTTTAAAAAGTCTTTTAGAATGTAACAACTACAAACATTTACCGCCGGATGCATTTCATGCAAAAAAAAAAAAAGTTACCCCCAGATACGTCTGAATTCCACACAGGCATGTATTCAGAAATATTTGAATAGAACATGTATTTACAAACTCTGTATGTCTGTCACTCTGTAATTGTATCTGTGAGAATGCGTAGTGATCATTGCTAGTAATCTCCCTGGATTTCTGTCGTGAAGGAGTCCTCCACTGCGGTTTTATTTGTTATTAAATGTACCAAAACCTTCATTAATATTCAGTAGGTAAATTCCACTACCAATAACCGAACATGAAATCAGTAATCTGTTTATCAAATGAAAGAAAAATTACCATAAATTGCAGGCAGATTTATTCTGAATTACTTTGGCTTTCAATGTCTGTCAGTACATTTTATGGTTTTTCATTATTTTACAATTAAAACTTACGGTTAAAACTAATATATAGTCTGAGAATTTGTGTGAACTTATTTCACTACATGCGCAAGCATACAACTGCTTAATAAGCTATTTGGCTTTATAAAGAAACTGATTTATTAAAACAAAATTCATTATTACTATGAAAGTGCTAAACAATGCATTCATCTCGACTAGGTTCAATGGAATACGAAAAATAATGAGAAATGACATGGAAATGAAAAGCTCACAATGCTGAGTGATGCAATGGATGTTTTAAAAAAATATATATATATATATATATATATATATATATATATATATATATATATATATATATATATATATATATATATATATATATATATATATATCATAAAATACACATACACATGATGTATATATTCATTCGATCAGGCTTGGTATAACTATATATATACTTAAACAAATCTAACCGATATATTAGGTCAGATTACTACATAAAATCTCATCAATTCTCGTTACACCATCACTATTACTGAATACCGAAAAAACTATACACATAAGGGATATTTGTAGACCTTCATTTTAATTTCGTTCATTTCAAACTTTTTGTTATTCAAATGTTATTTTGAAACGCTTTTATATCATCTCAATTAATATGCTAGGTTTCAAATCGTCTCGACACGGGAGTTCACCAACTTCCGTACCAAATGACGTACTACCTGCCCAATTTCTTTCCTTTCAGTACTTCTCTAAATAATTCAGAAACTTTTGTATCTCTCAGAAATGTTTGGACCATAAGTTTCCCCCTGCGTTCATCAGTGCCATTCAAAGGCTGCCTTCACTTATCTTCATAACAAATTTATTTTATCGACAAATTGGTTGGAAATGTCCTCTTTACTCTTCTAAAACTTCATTTTTCATTTTTATGCCATACTTATCAGACTATGTACTTTTCTTATAGTTACGCTTTAGGCTGATCAGAAAATTAAAGGTATCTTTTTGTTTTTTAGTTCGGGTGGAAAGCCCAGATGTGCAAAACCGTACCTAATTTTCACCATCTTAGACAACTGTGCTCGATCCTAACTATATTTCTTAATGATTTGGCTGCGTACACTTCGTTTGATGCTATGCACTGATATTGGAGCTTTTTTAAAGGTGAATGATTATGCTTTATACGATAATGTGGTAAAAAAAAAAAACGGTCAGAATGAAGAGTGAATCTTAATTGAGAATAAACATTATGTTTTGCCGCAAAAAAAAAAAAACTTCACAAAATACAAAGTACTGAAGGAAAATAAAGGTTTTCGCATAATGCAAAACTTGATCAATTATCCCTATATGGCAAATTTTTAATATTATCTATACCAGTTAATGCATTTTAAACTGTAAGAAAAAGAAATAATTGAATGATTTTTTATCAACAACTTCCTTCGCGAAGATAGTTTTCATGCTAGAAATAGACAATTTGAATTTAGCAGAAAAAATATCTTTACTCTGCCATGAGAAATGCTCACCAATAATACAGTAATAGAGATCATAAAAATTTTATCCATGATGCAAAACTACGGCAAATTATATATATTTTATTGGTATTCAAGTCAGCCTTAGAGCGGTAAATTACGTCATTTCTTACTATGTGGGCGCACAATTGTATTTATTACACATTACTTTCATATATTATACTTGTAATTAATCTCATTCACAGCACAAGGCTAAAGCAGAAGGTAATTTCAACTCCTGGGTAATTTAACCCATATCTTGTGCCATTCATGAGTTACTGAACTTGAAAAAACATGTTGATAGTAATTGACATTTTGACGGAATAAAACATACACGGAAGCCATAACTTCGAACGGAATGGGTCCACTGGTATGATTATATTGCGTGATAATTTTTTAACCAATTATTATTTTTAACAACGATATATCGTTATCTGTTAATTAATGAACTTTATCATCTTTAGTAATTGTTCCAGAAATAATGTTCTAACCCAGACTAAGAGCCAATAAAATTCTGATGTAAATTAATATCCCAAGAAAATTTACTAAATGTTAAATGTTTCATTAAAATAAATATTGCACTGATCAGATGAGAATCATTGCATTAGAAATAATGATTTTTTCCAATACTTCTGAAAACATTACTGTAACAACACATCACGAGGCAAAACCACTTTGAGGAGGCAACGCTTGAACATGTATTCCTGAATCTAATATACCCTCATAATGAAGGTACACCGCATCCAAATGCATGTCATTAATACACCATAATATATTATCATGTCAAAACCATGACACCCCAATGAGAGCATGTTGCATCGTTAAGACATACACTCGTGTAGAGAGAGAGAGAGAGAGAGAGAGAGAGAGAGAGAGAGAGAGAGAGAGAGAGAGAGAGAGAGAGAGAGAGAGTTCCCGTGGCAACAACATCACTGATCAAATTACGGTTTCTTTAGTGCTGTCTGGTTTCTTTCAAGAAAGCGAATTAACCTGTTTATCAGAATTAACTAAAATATTAAGCTAACATTGTTACATCGCCCCTGAAGAACAAGAGTTTTGTTCATAAACTGAAGAATACATAGAACGTAACAAATAGATAAATATAATAAATGCTTACCCCTGAATACAACTCAAAATGACGGGAGTCAAAGGAAGGACTAAAAAAAAAGTCCGTATAGCAAAGGCTATTACGATGCCTATGCTTTCAGCACTTAGGCACAGCGTCTTCACCCGCGGTGAATCAATTTGATGTAGCAATATTGGGCACCATGGCACACCAGTCAATAATCGAAAAGCTCTAATAATGAAAGCCAGCAAATGTCAGTAAGAACAGGTAGCATTTCTTCTCTGCTTTAGAATTTCATATATATATATATATATATATATATATATATATATATATATATATATATATATATATATATATATATATATATATATATATACATACATACATACATACATATATATATATATATGATCATGAAGCTTACAAATATCGCTTAATATCAAATCCACGCTACCTCGGGAATATCCCCGATGGGGAATTATCACCGAAGGGGAATTTATAAGTGATAAATGGATAGCTCAGTGGTTAGCGTCGACTGGATTCGCTGGATGCGCGTCTGTGTGTCGTGGGATCGAGACTCGGCAGTGCCCGTCCATTTATCACTTATAAATTCCCCTTCGGTGATAATTCCCCATCGGGGATATTCCCGAGGTAGCGTGGATTTGATATTAAGCGATATTTGTAGCTTCATGATCGTATATAAATCACGGTGTGATAAAAAAATGTCATATATATATGTGTGTGTGTGTGTTTTATATATACATATATATTTATATATATAAATATATAATAGTTAATGATTTCATACGCAGTTTTCGTTATAATGTGATTATCCGTATTATTGTCATCTCTTTTGCCACGATTTGGTTTTACTGAACAGAGAGAGAGAGAGAGAGAGAGAGAGAGAGAGAGAGAGAGAGAGAGAGAGAGAGAGAGAGAGAGAGAGAATGCCTCACAAAAGTCATAAGGTACATATACTAGAATACATGAACATTCTTAAAATATACCATACCCATTCAAAATATCACTTAGAAAGAAGGTTCATAATAATTTCCTGCTTGTATCATAAAACCAAGCACAAGCAGAGGAAGAACTGATATAAAGAAGACATACTTGTTGTCTCCGTACCAGTGGCGTAGCATAACGTATTCAGCAGGTGGAGCATCAAAGAGAAATATATTTGCAGAATTCCTCCAAAGGCCGCGTTAGGAACGTGACCCATAAGGAGGAATGACAATGATTTATGCCCCACTTTCCTTTATGCTTCAGATAACACATAGCGACCTGACAAAGTCATGCACTACTATAAATAGAAAACGAGGAATTGTCACAAAAGAAACGGGAGCAGTCATTACGAGATTTGCAAGCAGTATAAGGGCATACGCAATGCAAATATAAATATATATATATATATATATATATATATATATATATATATATATATATATATATATATGTATATATATGAAGACAAAATCCACGAAGGAAAGGGAAAAATGGAGTACTGCAAGGCCTTTCGACTTCTTGTTCTTTACTTGCTAATTAAAGGACAGGCAGTCGAAAGGCCTTGCAATACTCCATTGTTTTCTTTTCCTTCGTGGATTTTGAATCTACACTGGGAAAAGAGTGTAAAATTCTTACCACACGTACAAATAAAACAACCGAAGGATATATAAGTGCCAGAAATTGGACAGATAATTCACAAGTAGCTATTAAAAATAGGAAATACAAGTAATTCATTCTGAAGAAAAGATATTTGAGATAGAGTAAGGCATGACCTGTTACAATTTCCAAGTTGACGATAAAAACAACATTACATGCGATACTTTCATATTATGATTTATTAAAATCAGAAGAAAATCATTTAATCTTTGGTAAATAAATGATTTTCCACTGTTATGGCATAGTTATTTTTAAAAAGTATATTATATCTTTAATGTCTTACTCAAGGGTTGATTTCATCTAGTCTGTACTGAGCACTGGAGAGGTTTGCTGATGAAGACACATTCCAAAAGATACTGTACTTAGCCTACTTCTCTTAGAGAGAAACCTGCTTTAGAAGAAAAATATTTGGCAGATTTATCGTAATCATATGGAATAGGTCCAACACTAAAGTGACCCTCCCCCACCCTTCCCCCCAAAAAATAAACCAGCATAAAACAAGGCTTTTTCTAACTGGATTTAACCCAAGGACAAAGATCTATTAGTTTAGATTTTCCAACTACAGTAACAGGTATTTCATTTTCTTTAAATACATGCTAATCACAAAAAGTATCCGAGTTACTTTAATCCCTTGCGACTTCTAAGAAACTTTATCTTATATTAACTTCCCATCCGTTGTTTACAGATATGAAGAATGTTACTCGAAAATCAGTATCGGAAAGTGAGAATAAGTATTACGTTCGCAAGTTGCCCCACTCAAAAAAAAAAAAAAAAAAAAAAAAAAAAAAAAGACGGGAAAGAAAACTGATGCACAAAATTAGTTAATTGATTTTATAACTATGGGAATATGATTTATCACTGGGAAGCAGAAATCAGGCTTACAAAAGTTTGGTAGCAAAACAAAACAATTTTTTATACAATGTAATAAACCTTTTTAGTAACTGGAATTCATACTTCTGCTTTTGATTTATAGATTTGAAAGGTATATCGACATACTGTGACGACGTTTGTCTCTGACAAAAGAGAGAGAGAGAGAGAGAGAGAGAGAGAGAGAGAGAGAGAGAGAGAGAGAGAGAGAGAGAGAGAGAGAGAATATTTGTTTATTAGTGTTACAAATACGACACTTTTAAATTATGTGCATCCACTCTCTAGTTGTCTAGAGGAAATAGGTATTACGGAAGCATGAGTAATTGCCACAGTGAAATTGCAAGTTAAATATTAACGAGCTATTATACCACCATTTCTGTGTATTGCTAGTGGATATTACTGTATGAAATAAACTAGAATAGTTTGAGAATAATACCTTGTATTAAAGTAGAAATAAACTAGAATAGTTTGAGAATAATTCCTTGTACTAAAGTGAATATCTGAAATATTCAGATTATAGAGACGCACATATATGGCATACAACAGTTATGACCATTTTGACACTATATAAATGACCGTTCGTAAAAAAACCGTAAAATAATATTTCATGTTTCGAAGCGTTTGACAAAGTCATTACATTATGCAACATCCTCGTGAATTGTTATGACCGCCACACAACGCTTTTTCATTAAAATTCTTACGCAGGTCGCTCAGTTTTTCTCATTTTATGGTGTTATCGCTGGATCATAGCTCCATGATATATGCATTTATTCAGTAACGAGTGTTTCTGCCCTGGGCTTTGCGTGGAAAGTTTACTGACATTTCTGGCAGCAAAACGCTCTTTGATTTTGAAAATAACTGATCCCATTTTCATTTTTATTATATTTGATTTACGAATACGTTGGTCTGAAATATATTATTCATTTTATTTTTTATGTGCAAGAGTATTTCAGGCTCTCATGAGCCCTTCCCTTGTAAAATGAGGCACAAAAATGTTCTGAACGAATCCTTATTGTTCTAAACACAACTGCAGATGAGATATTTTTTTCGTTTTTGTCTATAGAATTCTTTTTAAATGCAGGCATACGAATAATTATTGTCAAATATATAATTAAGTAAAACCAGTTAGAGAGATCTGCCTCCTCTGACATGAACAGATTGCTATTGCGAAACATTTCTGAATGTTTTAGAGTGTTTCGTTCAATACTAAAATTATCATTACGCAAGATTTTCTCCATGTATAATCTATAAGGATTGCCTAGGTCTACTGCAAATCCACTGTCTACATTAATTATACTAAAATCGATACACGCTTGATCGCCCACCGACGCCTTGCCTTCCATCTCGTAGCCGATTGAATACATACGTATTTATAATGATAAAATTTGTAGTGGATGGAGTAAATATTATCTTCAGTGACAATAATGCTGTTTCTTCCTCACAAAATTGGGGAAAAAAATTCATGCAAGCGAGTGACTGAAGTATGGTATGTAAACTATGGAGCCTTCCTTCTTAGTCTGCCGTCTGAAAATTGCAAGCGTCTGAGTTTTACTATTACGATAACTTTTTACTTTTTAGTTTAAAGGGCAGATGGTAATACGAACTTACCCGACCATTTCTTGCGTTGCCAATGCCTGCTAGATTCTCCATGAGTAATTGAAACATTAAAAATAAAGATCCCATAATTTCAAGGTGTTTTGTACAGAGTATAAAGGTTTTGGCTTTTTATTAGTATCTTTTCATGTTCTAAGCATTGTAAAAACATGCAATTTAGGAAGGTTAGCAAGTAAATTATACTGAAATAGTTGAAAAGTTCGCTAACAATGTTATAATTTTTTTGCAGTAATATTAAAAATGACTGAACAATCGTTCTTCAAGAAATATACTGTATATATGGAATATGTATAGTTTGGATTACATGTTAAAGAAAACAATAGCAAAGAGAGAGTATTACTGTAGATAGCAGCTAATTCCAAAAAACGAGCAAAATGCCATAGCGAGAGAACTAAAAGTTGAGAAAGAAAAATTAGTTTTTAAACGGTGTTAATGGGAGCAATTGCGAGTAAGAGGCAAGGAAGAAAGAACAATTATGAAAGTCATTTTGGTAATTACCCCGACAGTTGGAAATACTCATTCGAGCGCACAGGCCTACACGTATACTCAGGATAATCATTATACACGGACAGAGAAATGTGCGTTCACAGTCTTTTCTGCTGCTCTTGAGAATGTCTTTTGTCTCTATCAAATAGTGTAATTATGATTAATCTGATAATTAAAATGATTAGTCCCATAGATATGATAATGGAGTATTGAAAGTTTCTTTGAAGATTTAAGGAGGAAATATTCACTAATCTACTATCTGAAGCGGACCTCAATTTCAGTTCACTTACTGTGCGTATCACTCATTATTTGTCATCTGGCAACTAAAAATATCATTACGGACATAAAGCAAGGCAGTTTTCATACCCTCTGCAACACCTAAATCCTGCTGATACCCCATACTAAGACCCCATTCCCATTTCTCTCTAAACCTTAAAGATGAATAAAAAAGGACTGTCTACTATCGTCTACAATCCATATACTTTGAAGACTCTGATGCAATCTTCGAACTTTGCAACAAAAGAGCAAAAACGATTTTGATTTAGCCTTAATTCTTTACCAATAACTGACGAATAGTGAAGTAAATGAAACATTCTACGATGATGAACGGAAAGCATAACTATTATTTTGTAATTAACTTTTAGTTTATATGAATAATATTCAGTTTGTATAAAAAAATATTTAAGTTTTTGTATATAAACCTCACAAGAATTCCGTCCCTTCCTTCTATTCTGTCAATTATTATTTCCAAAAAACTGAACTAGAGAGAACAAAATGTACTTACCAAGTTCAGGATTAGCATTACGTAAAATGTTTATCAAAACATGAAAAATTCAAAAGAAGTCACAAGACAAGATCTAGAATGGAACCAGAGACTCAAGAATACCATTAAAAAATTGTTAGTCAAACAATGTCCCTCAGACGAAAACTTGTTATCAGCAGTAACTTCCTGGCGCCCTTTTTATCACATCTGTAGAGTGACATGAAATTCCTGAGAGAGGTAAAAAAGAGAGAAAGAGGAGAGATAGGAAGACAGAGGTACAGAAGGAGAGACGCTCCTTTTTTTTTTTAATATTATGAGACTATATGATATCTAGGGGAAGAAGAACATCTAATTAGTAAATTAAAAATTATATATACTTTCATTTTACTGACCCATAAAACAATTTACCTTCTAAACACATTAGAAAAACCTTTTGAAAACCCTAATACTACAAATTACCTCTCGTAATCTCTTGTGAATTCAAAGACACATAACAGGTTTTTTGAAATACAATACTTCCTTGATCTGCAACATCTAGCTCGCATATCATCAGCAATTTCTTTTAGCAGCATTACATCATGCAGTTCTTGGAGGGTTATAACAGCGTTGTCGAAACAAGGCTCCAATCTTCCTATTTTGCAGAGAAATCGTATGGAAATTACAATGCCGCTTTGCAACACTTCATGTCGAAACTGATCGGCTAAGTATCGAGTCAATGCATTGTGGCTTATAACAATAAACTTACGTGGAATCTGATGTGTTTCCCAAATGCTAACAGAATGTTGCGATGATATTGATTTCGTCTTAGAGATATCTCCTGTGTTAATTATCAAATGATCTTCTCTGTCAGACCGGTCATAGAAACGAAAATATGTTATTATACACTGTTAATCGGATGGGATTCTGCATCTTTGAGTGAAATAGCAAACGAAAATAGATTATGTCGGTCACTCAGAAGAAAAACTACAATAACTCCGAAGGTGTCTCGTTAGGAAATAAAAAAAAAAATAATGTCGCCCTCACCGAACAAAGAACAAGACGGAATAGCAATAATGGTACAATGAAAAGAATATACCCAAAGTCCACCTTCGGTATAGGAAATATTACCCCATAATTTTTTCCCGAAAGTTAGTTATCGGTGGTAATGAAAATGAAAATATATATTTAACAAATTCTTGATTGGAAGAAAATCATTATTTTATTAAGCCTAAGTAAAAATAAAGCAATGTCCCCCTGGTGTTCATTACAATTTTTAATGCATTTGCGTACTGAAGTTTATTACTTTCACTATACACACACACACACACATATATACAGTATATATATATATATATATATATATATATATATATATATATATATATATATGTGTGTGTGTGTGTGTGTGTGTGTGTGTGTGTGTGTGTGTGTGTGTGTGAGTGCATGTCATAACGGTTTACGTACATACATAATTACATTTGGCAATAGTATATACTTGTGCACACACACAAAGAGAGAGAGAGAGAGGAGAGAGAGAGAGAGAGAGAGAGAGAGCTATTGGCTAATATTCTTGCTGACGTCAAGGCTTGAAACAGTCTTATAGTATTTTATCAGATACCAGCATCAGGAAAAATCGTGAACTTGGGACAAACTACTTTTGTGATTATTGTAACACCACAAATACGTAAAACTGGCGTATGCGAAAGTGGATGCCATGAAAGTGATCACCCCTTGAAAGATCCTCTACCATTCGATGACATAACCTTTGAGGAGTGTCAGATTGCTTCATTTCATCAGGAAGGCATCATATGTCAGCTCCCTTGCCATCCCTCTTCAGCCTCTGGACTTCGTCTCTAATTAATCCCTTCTGAAAAAGATAGTGGAATTTCCAGGAATTTGCTGACAAATTTTAAAGAAACTGATGACTATTTGAACCATTAAGTGACATGAAATAAGAGACGGGTTAAAAAAAAAAAAAATTCCACAACGTTTCTTGCAGGGTTTTGTCTTCATCTTTTACTTTATTCTTCCTAATCCTTTTAATTCCTATTCAAATGTCGAAGAAAATGAACGTGTGAAAAGGAATGGCTCAAAGTTATATAAAGCAAACTTTCCCAATAAAAAAACTTTAGTGTCATGACATAGATCTTCAACTTATTTTTTATGTTTGAAATATCAACTTATTTCCCGTTTAAAAAAAGCAGAATGAAAGCACAACCATGCATGGAATGAGTTAAATAAAATTACAGTCTAACTTCGTTATCTAAAATTATTAGCAGGAATAATTTACTACTATTTGGAATCTCTCTCTCTCTCTCTCTCTCTCTCTCTCTCTCTCTCTCTCTCTCTCTCTCTCTTTATTTATATAATATATATATACATATATATATATGACTGTGAAATATTTTCTGTTAAAATAGAATCCCATTAAATATAAGGGAGCTCATAGAAACTCCAAAATGTGGAAAATAAAGGCTATATTTCAGAGATCAATCTCTCTCTCTCCTCGGGCAAATTCACTATTTGCCCGAGGAGAGAGACAGTTTGGTCTCTGAAATATAGCCTTTATTTTCCACGTTTTGGCATTTCTATGAGCTCCCTTATAGTTGATATATATATATATATATATATATATATATATATATATATATATATATATATATATATATATATATATATATTTTGTGTGTGTATATTTATGTATGCATATGGTGTGCTTTTCATAGAAATGTTAATCATTAAAAAGTACTGGGTGGCTCGTAAATAACCATCACATTTAAAGTATGTCCTATTTTCTCCCTGATACTTCTTTCATCAGGTTTTAGTCATTTCACGAATACAGTAGTTAAATCTCTCTCTCTCTCTCTCTCTCTCTCTCTCTCTCTCTCTCTCTCTCTCTCTCTCTCTCTCTCAATCGTTAAAATATCTTTACCTTCTTTTCTTATCACTGAAATTTAAAAACAAAGAAAGAATGCCATTAATCAAACATTCTTCTTACTTTACTGAAGGATTCCCATTAATTTTCAACAATTTTAAATCTGATGAACTCTTCACAGAGCTGGTAATGCAATGATTTTTATTTACCGGAAGACCTTTAGCGAACAGTTGGACCTTTCACTATAATGGTGAGACGAGGAGGAGATGGAGTGAGAAGTGGTGCATCCAATCTTGCTCTGGATATTGTCCCCATCAATTATGTGTCTGAGACTCACTCTTCAGTGTCCTTGTCTTCAAGAGGCACATCACACTTCCTCTCTCTTTTACCTTTAACGGTTTTTTGCTATTTAATCTCTCTCATGTTTCGAGAGCCTTACTGATCAAGATTTTTATTATTTACCACACTGATGATGATTTTAGGTAATAAGTAAATTCTAAACTTGAGTGTACTATTTCCCATGCGTTGAGGAATAATATGTATAGTACTAGAATGTCAGTCAATTCTTTAGGTCAATAAAGCAAATTTTTTAGGATGTCGGCTTAGTCTCTTTGAATATAAGTCGGTCAAACTGATTAATTATCCACGTATTTCGTAGGGTTCTACAAACTTGTAACATTAGATATCTTACAAAATATAAAAGCTGAAATATCACTGTATATTGCTTGTGTATTACATGTCCTTTTGTTTGTGAACTCAATTAGAGGTTCTCTCTGTCTCTGTCTCTCACTAAATATACATAATATATATATATATATATATATATATATATATATATATATATATATATATATATATATATATATATATACATACACACACAAATATACATTGATTCTGAGTGTGAACAGAGAAAAATTACTCTCTAATAATCTTTGAAAATGATGCTTGATTGTAATTTTATTTTATTCATTTGATGCACTATTGTGTTGGCGAAATTCTTTCTGAAATATAAAGATTGAGCACGCAATACTTTTCAATCTTATATCTCATCCGGTCCCTTGAACGTGATTTCATCTATCAATCAAGCCTTTGTCATTTTACCTTGATCCAACTTTCATCTACTTAATAACAAACACTCATAGCAGATCCCATGAGTGTCT
Organism: Macrobrachium rosenbergii; assembly: GCF_040412425.1. Classification (NCBI taxonomy): domain Eukaryota; kingdom Metazoa; phylum Arthropoda; class Malacostraca; order Decapoda; family Palaemonidae; genus Macrobrachium; species Macrobrachium rosenbergii. Next base: position 29,064,071 of record NC_089767.1, read on the forward strand.
ACAGTGGAAGCCTGACTTAGTGCTATTATTAAGAAAGAAGACAAATAATAAATGATAGCAAAATATAAAAATGCACGAAGGTCATATATTCCAACAATCAAGCCCCCTTCATAGCAAATTTCCCCAGATTCTGAATCTTATACACTTTTAGTGCTCGAACTTATGCGGTGTTCTGTGTGCACGTGTGCCTGTGAGTGATTTCTCGTTGAAGATGTTATGCCTAGAAAGCAGTTTTCTGTTTCCTGGAAAACTTTGTCTTTACCTCTGTGCGATTTGAGTTTGGTTTTCGAAATATGGTGTATGTACATATTTACACAAAAGACTCTACCTCAGGCTTTTTCAGATTTCTGTTTCCTGGAAAACTTTGTGTCTCTACCTCTGTGCGATCTGAGTTTGGTTTTCGAAATATGGTGTATGTACACGGTTACACAAAAGACCCTACCTCAGGCTTTGTAATGTGCATATGTGATTACTTTTCCAATTAAAGCAGCAACGATAATGATACTGATAATAACAACACGTACATCAACCTTTTCTATTAACAACGATAACAGAAGTAGTAAAAGCAATAACAACCGCACCAATGCTAATGTATTTGCCTTTGCAGTCCTTTGAACAGGCCCATTTTAAAGTCAACGCCAGGAAAGAGAAGAAAAGCAGAATGAAGTGAAAGGAGGGAGAGAAAAAGGGTGGCAGGAGGAAAGGGAGGAATTCCATCCCCTAAGGATCGCTCTTGCATTTCTCCTGATATATTGCGGTTGCGAGAGAATTCCGTTTGCAGGACGCCTCGAAAAAGAAATTTTTCTCGTCCATGAATAAGAATTTATTCTCTGAGAAAACCCAATTTCGCCACAACAAGAAACCTTGTTTACTCTACTTGGAAAGACCACGGGATGATGTGCGTCTCCCACCACACTTGCCAGTTTTGTATCCTCAAAGTTGGGTCCACTTTTAGTAACTTCTATTCGAAAGGCTCGGACCACCCTGACAATTTTGTAGGTATATCTTTACCATTTTTCTCACTTTTATACTGATTTAAATTTAAATGTTCAGTTGGTTACTTTCGCAATTTATTCGACTGTTTTAACAAAGATCTTATAAAAATAAAATAAAGAAGATAAATGTGTAAGATTAGAGAAAGATTCCCGGTCTTGGCAAAAGACTTATTGACGTTTGGAAAAGTTTCAATCAAACAGCAACATATGGGAAATTAATTGTTTTACTATTATCATTTTTTATACCCGATGCAGTTCTAGGATCATTTCTACCCGAAGAATGATAAAGCGTTGTTTTTATCATAACATGTAAAAAAAATTTGTGCCAGTACAAAACATCAATATTCTAATATCCATAACGGGAGAGTTATAGATATTCAAAAGTATAATAATGTCACATTTGATATGACGGATACTGTGAGAGAGAGAGAGAGAGAGAGAGAGAGAGAGAGAGAGAGAGAGAGAGAGAGAGAGAGAGAGAGAGAGGATCAGAAGAAATAAAGTATATTTCTAAGTATCAAGACACTGATTAACTCATAAATATCAGTATCTGTCGATCTCAAATTGTTTATCTTATCTTATAGGTCCACAACGAGAAGAGCCACATTAAATCAACTCGAGAATATTGAGAATAAAAATAAACGCAACAATGTAAACACTCCCGACTTTATTCGTATATTCCTTGTGCATTTCATATAAACCCGCGCAATGCTTCTGCTGCCTCGTGAATAATACAATGCAAATCTTTGACATCCTCAAAGGAGTATCAGACAGGCAAAAGATGTTTGCTAAACCCGATCCAAATCTCGCTCTTCGGAATTCTTCATTACTGTTATACATACAGACATACGTACGCGTATATAAATGTATATATGTGTGATATATATATATATATATATATATATATATATATATATATATATATATATATATATATATATATATATATATATATATATATATATATACTAAGTGTTACAACACACACGGTTATAATGATGCAGCAAAGGATGTTTTAGGGGATATTTCCAACAAAAGACAGGCCATTCCATTTACCATGAAACCGAGGAAGGTTTAGCCAACTTCATCGGTAAATCTTTCCCTTCCGCCACCTGTCCGTCTGCCGCCTGTCTGCAACTTCTTTAGAGGATAATGCCTGTCTTCATAGGAGGTGACGGAGAAGCCATATTTTATATGATATGCTCATGAATACCTGATGAAGCTGACGAAAAGGCGTGAAAACTATCGAGGTGGGAGGAAATGTTTAGTATCGGTATAGGTAAGGGAGCTTGTTCAAGGAAAAAATTTGGGCATCGGGAAGAGGTATAATTTCAGATAAATCACAGGATTCAGTGGAAATTTTACTTTTACCATAACTTTACTAGTTTTGAAATAATGTTTATTTCATACAATTAACGCAAATGAAAAATATACCTGACAGTGAAAGGGCTAACATTCCACACGGGTAAACATTCAAGATTTCACTTATATATACTTGTATATTGGGACATCTCTAACAATCCACAATGTGAAAAAAATGAAAAATGCTACAGAATCTGTTAACTTAAATTCTTTTCCTATCTTTTCAACTGACTAAACGTTTCAGTGTAATATATACCATAAATTTTCAAGTACAGTTCTAGCATTCTTCTGATTGATATTAACCATCTTGCCGTATCCAAGCCCCGATTTGTAAACTCTGAACTGCTTATCTTCGGATTTTATCAGAAAGATAATTGGCCCGATTTATTTGTGCAGTATTCCTGAAGTTATTTTGGCGCTAGGAACCACAGGCAAAATTAAAATGAACAATTCAGATCCATAGCTGAAAAAAATTCACCTATGAATTTCAGCATAGGGTATACTAAAAGTTCATTAACCCTGATTGTAACGCTTAATCATATTGATAAAATCACACGTCAACGGAAGGAGAGTTCTCAATGTGATATATATATATATATATATATATATATATATATATATATATATATATATATATATATATATCACACATTTATATATATATATATATGTATATATATACATATATGTGTATTTGTGTGTAAAAAGAAAAACGGAGAAAGGCCTATTGTCTGTGTACCTTTGTACAATTACCTGGATGTGAAGAAGATTCAAAAGTTTTTGGTACATACAAACAAAAAAACATACAATGTCTCTCGGTGGCCTATAATCTTATAAGAATTACCTGGAGTCAAAACTTTTTATTTTTACTTTTCTTTTTATTTTTTGTGACGTTGCATTTTTTTAATTCTATCAATAATGTTTTATATGATCATTCTCCACTCTGTTTCCTTTGGAATTAGATAGTGTGTGAGTCGACTGGGTATCTTTTCAGTTTTCGGTTTTCATAATGAAATGAAAAACTATAAATACATTCTTATACCTCCATCTCCAACTATTCGGTCCAAAAACTGTAAATATTTATGACAAGGGATGGTATCAAATTCCATTGCTTCTCTTATACCTAATAATAATAATAATAATAATAATAACAATAATAATAATAATAATAATAATAATAATAATAATAATAAATTTTATCAATATTTTTATACATCTCAATTAAGCCGTAAGCTTTGCAGGCAGTGTCACACTGAAGCAGCTTCAAGATTCTCATATTGTCTGTAATTATTTAGAGAGAACACAGCTGACTTCAAGACCCATCTCATTGCCGCTAAGTTAGAGGCTCAGCCTTAATTATCCCCAAAGTTGTGGCCTTCAAGTTTTAATAAGCTATCTCCAAGTTTGGGGAGCAGAGATTGGAGAAGACAAAGACTGTGAGAGTGTCTGTGGTTAAGAGATGTATCACTAATTAACACCAGGCGTTTAAAAGAAAGGAATTTTGTGCTTCTAGTTCACCAGATCCTCTTCAGCGAAAATTCTTTGACCTTTGCTCTCGTTGTCTCGTGGGCTACAGATTTTTTCATTTGGAAACTGCTCTTGGTCTGACTTACTTTTTTTTATTATGTTGTTTAACTAACTGCAACGTAATGTTTCAGCAAATATACGTACAAGAGAATATCAGGTGGCTGTTGAAAACAATCTGGATGAAAGGAAATTAAAAACCTGAACAGATGACAAAAGTTTCACCCTTGCAAAAATGAAGCAAACTGAAAACAAAATTCCCATATCATTAATATAGATAAAATGCTATTTCTGGCTATAGTGACCTTCATTACAAACATTTATTTCCTCATCCCCTTCTTCAGATGCCCATTTTTTTTAACCACGATATTGTTCTTATTCACTGTCCGGCATGTCTTACGCAGACTTTCCTCTCACTTGTAACCCGATTTTTTTCTGTGTAAACTTTGTTTACAAATAGAAATCGCAAATGTCAATTTCATAAACATTTATAACTCTGTCTTATATTGCTTTTTGTCCTTTGGTCTTGCTGAGGTTTAATTCCTACAAGTTCCTCCTGTGATCTTTTTTGTGAATTACAAGTATTTTCATTGTCTATTTTAACGGGCATTTTCAATTTCTTTGATCGTTTTCCTATAATGTTAATGCTATGTCTGGTAAACATTATAGCTGTTTTATAGAACATTTAAAGAAAAATTAGTCATAACGCTTACAGTAATCTAAAAAGGAATAGCTATTGTTCTCATTAATCCTGCTTTCTCTCTCTCTCTCTCTCTCTCTCTCTCTCTCTCTCTCACAGTCAGATAATTGCCAAATTAAGGAAAATCTTCATGCTTTGCTTTTATTCCTCTGTAATGATACTGGAATTTCCTCCGAGGATATCTTTTATGACTTGTACGTGGGGTTTAAGAGGCTCTTGAGTTTCAATCCTTATGTTATCCCCGCCCGAACGTACATTTCGTTTTCACTTATTCTTCCTTACAAATTACATTCCTTATATCCCCATTTGCTGTTTGTTTATTATACTTAAGAGTGCCATATTTCCCCACACGCTGGCAAAGTAGAATGTTTAAGATTTCTTTCATTCTTTCTAATGGTAGTGAGATTTCATTTTATTCAAATGTGGTTAATTTAGCTGCTCTTAACGTGTCTACCCATTTTGATTGATTGCTTTTGTGACAGGAGACATAGGTCTCCTCTAAGGCTATGTCTTAGCTCGATGGGTATGATCACAATATTTCTTGCCTTAATGTGTGTGATAAAAGAAAGAATTTACCGTACCCAAACAACACACCACTGGGTTTTAAGATGTAAATATAAAAGCTAAGCAATCAGTTCTTTAATTACGATTCTGAAGATACACGAACACTCAATGTATTAATAATCGTCTGACACTCAATAAAAAAAATCGATTCAGTGTATCAGTGGAACAGCTAGAGAAACAGTTATGGATTGTTTCAGAAGTAATGAATTTCTTAAAGTTGCTGTTTATTCAGTCAGATACGTACTTCAAATATTTTACACGACGAGAGTCGCATTCAAGGTTTAATGATCAACAAAGGAAGGTAGGAAGCAAGCGGAAATATAGAGAGGCGATTTATCATCAAAGGCATCTTTCACTTAACGCTAAAATTTCGGTGCCCTTATGAATTCTTCACTTTTACTGGGATTATTCATCATCAAAGGCATCTTTCACATTATGCTAAAATTTCGGTGCCATTACGAATTATTCACCTTTACTGGGAGAATATCTTCCAATTATGAGAAGAGAATTCATGAACACTAAGCTGTTTTTCAAATAGTAATTGTCTGACTAAGGTAACGGTCTTACTTTTAGAACCAAACAGAATAATAAGCCATATTTTCATCCATAACCATGTTATGTTAGATAGAATTTTTGGGAACTGAAACTATGATTTTTCACCCAACAATCATAAGATATTCTACACCTCAGCAGACAAGGCTTGCCTCAGGGTCTTCAATTAATCACATGATATTTGGTTACTCGTGATGTCTTGGTCGTGCCATACTGGATGTTTTCATTTCAGAACTTATGGTCACTGAATACGATATATTGCCTGCGTGAGAGAAAATGAATTACTGTAGGTAAACGCTGATCATAGTCCTTTTAATCTTTAAAAAATGTCTCTTTATATGATTCCATTTTGAAAAATTCACAACTTACAGATAATGTAATTAGATCTGCTTTCATCACCAACAACATCCGTTATGAAATTCGAACTAAATATCCTTTTTATTCATTCCTTAATTAGTTATACCAGATGAATGACATAACTGCAGTGTTTATTAATGTACGTCATGGCCATACATAATCAGGACTGACATTTCGAAATTTCACGAATCGAGAAAAAGCTGTCGGATAAATATAGCTAGGGAAGGAAAGGACAGACTTCATGATTAGTAACTGCCTCAGCGACGGGGGAATGAAAAGAGGATATTTGAAAAGACAAAGGAGAAACGTTTATCATTTTCATCTCACGTTATATTTAGCTGAAATGGTTTCATAACATTTTTTTTTTTTTTTTTGTAAAATATAAGAAGTTAATACAAATTTGTCATACTTCCAGGGATATTTTCATCGATAACTCTACCCAGCTCAAACTATATTCTTTAAATTTTTTATACAAGAAAAATAAAATGTATGTATTTTTCTTGACGCAAATATACTAAGATTTTCAGCTGTCTTTGTGATGCAACTATTATAAAATCATTAATTCACTGAGAATATAGTCGTACTCATTCTATAGCAAATGTATAATTTCTTTGTCCGCTAGATTATCCTGTAATGACAGTTCAACATAAAAAGTAACTGATTGCTGAAATCAATGAATGAAACCAGTAGCAACGTCGCCAGTGTATTAGCTATTTATTCAAGAAGGCGTAATTGCTATCAATATCCCCAAAAGTATGAGCAGTTTTGATTAACTTCTCATATTTTACAAAACAAATATTCATTACAAAACCATTTTAGCTCGGTAAAGTCATTAGATGCCAATGATTAGAGTTTCTTCTGTACTTTTTAACATTCTCAGTTATATTCTTTTCCGTCTCCCGTCGCTGCAACAATTATTTATCGTGGTGTCTGTCGTTTCATCTCTTTACCAATTAATTATTTATTTTCCATGATCACAATGACATTATAGATCTCGGTGATCGAATATGATGGCGTTTCCAACTTCTGCCATGTAAATTTCTCAAAGTATGCAAACAGGAGATGATTTTATTTTCATTAGTATATCTCTCTATGGGTAAATGAAACTGAATTGCTATACTTTAACCTAAGTCCATCAATATCCACTCTTTTTATCATATTACCATTTATAAAAAGTTTCCAAAGTAAATACATTTCCACAGAACCAGTAAGCAAGTTGCAACGATTTACAGGACGGGGTAAAGACTTGAAGTAAGGCAACATTTAACAGGCGCTGGAATCACGCACAATGAATCGAAATCTGACCAGGGGGAGATTTGGATACTCATATTAAAAAGAAAAAACCGAATGTGACTGACTCCCAGGCAATTATGAACCTGTTCAGAATAAAAAAGCACAGTTCAGATTCCACATACGGTCTTTATCCTTAAGATAAACAAAGATTACGTATTTTCTTCCTCTGGTAAATAAAGAATGCCCAAAGGCTTCTTGCTAGTCACAACAGCAAGTGAAAAAATTTCACTCTATTCAATAGTGGTAGAGAAACACAGGAATAAAGGAACTTCTGAAAGATTTGTCTTTAACATATGCCAGGTAATATGGGGGCGGAGAGAGAGAGAGAGAGAGAGAGAGAGAGAGAGAGAGAGAGAGAGAGAGAGAGAGAGAGAGAGAGAGAGAGCACTCGACTGTTATGCGCAGTTCTTGACCCACTCCTTTCAGCCAATTATAATTCGTGCCTTATATAAATCCTGTAGTGCCACATGCTTGTTAAAATTAACACTCAAATAAACACTCCGTTTGCATATGAAGCAATCTCAGAGCAGCTGCATACGTTTTGTAATGAACAGGTTTCCCCTTCCCCTGCATTCACTATAATTCTGTTGGTACTGGCACGTCAGGTTAAAAAATTAATACAGAAATAGGTAATTTAAAAAATAAAAGTGTATAGCATATAATTTTCGAGAAATGTTCTTTACATTAGCAGTTACGTCATCAGAATATATACTTTCATACATATATATATCTATATAGATATATATATATATATATATATATATATATATATATATATATATATATATATATATATATATATATATATATATATATATATATATGTATGTATATATATATATATATGATCTTCACAAATCATGAGGACTTAGTGCTATATTTTTCTTCAGAATCTCTCTCTACCCATAATTTATATAAAACTTCCATGGAAAGTTTGCAAAGTGATGTACAAGGTACATTCACATATATCAATAAACACACAACAAATATAATAAAATGGGGGAATATCTGGAAAACTTAACCGTGTAACACTGTAATATACTTTAAGGTGCTAACAATTACAACAGCGTACTTTGTCAATATAATGTTCACGTTAAAATGAGACAATACCTTGTTTTTTGTAACTTTTAGATATGCTTCCCGTGAAAATATGAGAAAGCTGGACAACAAACTGGAATGCTACTGTCTGTTTGATTTTGCTTCCAAAAGCAGAAAGTTTTATTTGCGTGTCTGCTTGTTTTCGTGTTTGTGTGTCTGTGTATGAAAATTTTGCATATTTGCGGCTGTGTAAACAAAATCAGAACTCCGATAGATGCAATATTTGATGTTGCTCTTTTGGTTACTTTCATTTAATAGGTTGTGTTTTGATTTGTTTCGTTTGTTTGTTTATATGACTATCTGTTTATTCGTCCTTTTGTTAGCAGATTTATGCAGAAAGTTAAGTCTTTCACCATATATATATATATATGTATGTATATATATATATATATATATATATATATATATATATATATATATATATATATATATATATATATATATATATATATATATATATAATACACTAGTTTCAGTTTGGAATTAATCTGTTTGTTTGTTTGTTTTTATGGCTATCTGTTCTGTCGTGCAGAAAGTTGTGTCTTCACCATATATATATATATATATATACAGTATATATATATATATATATATATATATATATATATATATATATATATATATATATATATATATATATATATAATACATATATATATATATATATATATATATATATATATATAATATATATATATATATATATATATATATATATATATATATATATATACTCGTATTTATACAAGAACATGACAATCATTAGTGAGCATGAGCTGACCTTTACTTGTTCAGCCACCAAGGTGGAATCAAGGTGATTTCTGCTAAAACTTAAAGATTTTTAAGATTTTCACGGCATTAAATAAAAATAAAGTTACAACTGCAACCTTGAACGACTGCACATTATTACTTTGCAAACACATTACTTTTAAACTTAACTATACTTTTCCGAATAGTAAATTTATCCGATCGAATATGTAGGGATGCATCCCCTATTCAGAATCTGAATAAGGATCGGGCAGGGTAGGCAATGGAGTCGTCAGGTTTTCTGATGGTAATGGATTCTTAAAGGATTAGCACAGGATTCGTTATAAAATAATACTCAGGCTATGCTAATTTCTCTCTCTCTCTCTCTCTCTCTCTACGAAATCATGCAGTGTTGAACTAACGTACATATACATTTGTTGGTTTTAAGAAAATATTCACAGTAATATTATATAATTGCCACTTTTCGCCAGAGATTATACGGAGATATTGATTCTATGTCGTGATTAATACAGAAGCGATGACGCTGGTAAATTCGATTCTGGTCCTTTGAGGTACAATGAAATGATTCACGAACGTTCTGTGATAATGAACTTGACTTTTTCTTAATTTTTCCTCTATTTCTTCTATCTCAATTTTTTTTTTTATAAAAATACGAGCTATCCTTTACAGTTTAAAAACGAAATCTTTACTGATTTCGTTTTATCAATTATAAGATCTTTTACATTTGCTTTTTTTTCTTAAACTTTTTCAGTAGATATTTTTAAGTATTCGTAATATATAACTGATCTCTGTTTCTGACAGTCTTCACTTTATCTCTACCATTTATTTGATTATTGTAACCTTTTAACATAAGAGACTGATGCGCTCGCCCACATACATACATACACAACCCCCCTCAAAGACATACACATTTTATATATATATATATATATATATATATATATATATATATATATATATATATATATATATATATATATATATGTATATATATATATGTATATATATATATATATATATATATATATATATATATATATATATATATATATATATATATATATATATAATGAATTCAACTTAAATCTCTATATTGCAATAGACAATCAAGCACGCTCCTTCTTTAAGCTTTCCACCCATAGAGTCTGCCTCCGTTCATGTTTGCATACTGTAATACGCAAGTGAGAGTATGTAATCACTAGTATAATTGACTTAACAGTAGTGTCATTTCAGGGTGACACATCCAATTATTAGATTTGGACAAAGATGACACTTCAAAAGGACTGAGAATATTCCTAATATTCAGGGGTGCATTTGGAATGGAAGCAGAGAGAGAGAGAGAGAGAGAGAGAGAGAGAGAGAGAGAGAGAGAGAGAGAGAGAGAGAGAGAGAGAGAGAGAGAGAGGTTATTCGATAATACATTCATCAAGATACGTGAAATTTTGATCAAGATGAGTTTTGAAATGGGAATATCGTATGAAATATGGACTGGTTGTGTAGATTCCAGTTTAAACTCGTATTTTTATTTTTTTTTTTTTTTTGAGGGGCCTTCTGAAGGACTGGGAGATTTTGTGGCATTGTTCCTCGGAAATTATACATGTGTGATCTAAAAGATTCACATATTAATATAAATACGAAAATAGAAGATAGGACACACACACACACACACACACACACACACATATATATATATATATATATATATATATATATATATATATATATATATATATATATATATATATATATATAATGTGTGTGTACATATGTAATATACATATATATATATATATATATATATATATATATATATATATATATATATATATATATATATATATATATATATATAATACATATATATATATATATATTTAAATATGCTATATCACTAACATAATTTGAATGTCCATGAACGATAAGTAACACACACAAAAATGCATCTCACTTTCTTGTTTTATGGCTGACACATGTTCCAAATTACTCCAACCAAGGTGAGCTTATATAATATCATCATGATATTACGTAAGCCTGTAGAGTGTCAGGTATCCAAAGATGTTAAGGCACGCCCAAGAGTGCTGTGCTCGGTCTTGTAACTGAAACCCTCGTATTTTTATCTGAGTAATTCAGGATCTCTCTCCTATGGCTCCGGTGCATATGGTATATTTAGTTACGCAAGCAATGTTCATGAGAGAATTTCATTTCAAGAATACTGATCGTAGTTAGGCAAGATGTAGCATATATTAAGACGTATTTTGGGGTGAAACATTCGGCTTCCAGCTTCGAAACTTATTTAAAGTGGTATTATTATTATTATTATTATTATTATTATTATTATTATTATTATTATTATTATTATTTATGTGCTATTAAAAAGCCACTGTAATGTTACAGACTTGTTAGCTGTAAGTTCTATTACAGACATCTTTGAATTTTTAAAAATGAATTCTGGCCAAGTCATGGTGTTTTCTTCAACTTTTTGTATTATTATCATTACGCGTAACCTGTTTATATTATACTGATTTTTAATAATGAGGTTATTTTCGAGGTTTGGACTTTGCATATTGTAGCCAGTGCCGAATAAAATCATAGAAATTTGCTTCAGCAAATTACCATCATAAGTGAACTAAAATTCGGATAATTTGCATATCTCTATATATATACTGTATAAATGTATTACATATATATATATATATATATATATATATATATATATATATATATATATATAAAAATACATGCATATATGTATATATACATATACATACATACATAAATACATAACACACGCACACACATATACATATACACACACATTCATAACCTTAAGGTATTAAAAAGTAATCTTATGAGAACCTTTGATGAAAGTTCCAGAGCGCTCACTCAAACAAAATAACTGGTTGTTTGTGCCCTCGAAGGTTGGAAAATAACGGCTGTAAGTTCATGAATCACCTCACAGCTATTGATATACTTTTCAGGAAAAAACTACCAAAACTGTTGATATTTAAAGAATTTATCTCATAAGCAAAAAAATTTAAAACTGAAGTTTACATAGAACTAACCTTGTAAAAAATAAAAACTAGGATAACGTATAATAGTCAAGTTCAATAAAAGCAATGTCACAAATTCAGCATTTCCGAGAGAGAGAGAGAGAGAGAGAGAGAGAGAGAGAGAGAGAGAGAGAGAGAGAGAGAGAATTTGTTTATGAACGCCGCTTGGGCATCTGTGAGATGTATGCAAAGCAGCGGCGCTGCTCACTACGTCTTGAGAGCTCTGGGCGTTTGTTTAGGCAAATGAATGATCATTTATCAGTCTAGGGCAGAGGACGGAATGTTTAATGCTTATTGTCCATTGCAGTTCCTACTTATTACTGAAAACACCATAGTTGCTCAGATTCGAATACAAAAGCAAACGCTAATAAATACATCAGTTCTTATTTAGTAACTTTAAAAGAAAACTATTAAGATGCTATTTGTCTGCCGGTCTCGCACTTTTTCCTGCCCGCCCTCATATCTTAAAAACTACTGAGGCTAGAGGGCTGCAAATTGGTATATTGATCATCCACCTTCCAATCATCAAACGTGCCAAATTGCAGCCCTCTAGTCTCAGTAGTTTTTCTTTTATTTAAAGTTAAAGTTAGCTATGATCGTGCGTCTGGCACCGCTATAGGCGCCAACACAAGACACCATCGGGCCGTCGCTGAAAGTTTCATGGGCAGCGGCTTAGAGTTTCATGGGCCGTGGCTGAGAGTTTCATACAGCATATATTTATCATTTCATGTTTTCTGCAGGTACAAAAAATCAAGTGGGTCCTGCAAAAAACTAACATTTACCCTGACACTAAAATCTCCAGTTTTTTTTATGGAAAAGACTTTGCTGCAAACTCTCACCCACGCCTGACCATTGTCTTGAAAGCTTTGTCCTCTTCTCTGCTTCAGAGATCAGATTTTTTTTTCTTTCAGCAGCTGAAATGTCGAGTGAAATGGCCATTTAGGTTCCTTTACACAAAATGATTGCTTCCAGTTTCGCAATGGTTTTCAGATAAGAGGTAGTTTTAAGGATATTATATTGGGAATTTGATAGATTGGACACTCGAGAAGATCAAGGTATGGATTTCGTGAATAATAAGTTAGATATATCTGGCATCATTCAAGATGAAACTACCTGGAGAACATTACCCAATGCAAGAAGCACACACACACACACACACACACACACACAGAGAGAGAGAGAGAGAGAGAGAGAGAGAGAGAGAGAGAGAGAGAGAGAGAGAGAGAGAGAGGGGGGGAATATTGAAAAATATAACCTATACAACGTGTTTCTCAGCAGTATTGAAAAGACTTCTTAAATTGATAAAATAGTTCAGAATTTTGTCTATTTTGAATATCGAGTTCTTCTCGAACGTTCCATGTCTTCAAATTAACATCGTTTGCAAAAACTACGAATTTGAAATCCAGTGTGAAACGAAAATGATATCAGCGCTTCACCTCATCAACTAATATTTATCATCATTTAAAAAAAAACTATCCAGACAGACTTAATTAAGAAAGAAGCAGCAATGATTTTACTCTTAAAGAATCCCTTGCACTGTCTGTCTGATTGTCTTACTCATATACTAGAATGTCTAATCTGGAAAATTCCGTTTGGTTAATCCAATTATTCTCAGAACAATTATATTACATAAGGGTTCCAGCTGACGACAGACGGCTAGACAACACATCAGGGCATGATAATGATCATAATTAGTAATTTTCCATGGAGTTAAGCCAGGTAAGAGAAGTGAGCCAAAAATAGCGAGAGAGAGAGAGAGAGAGAGAGAGAGAGAGAGAGAGAGAGAGAGAGAGAGAAAACTCATTATTCGCCATTCTTCTTCTCAGGGAAGGAATACACAAAGGCAAAAGGACATAGGGGAAACTTTAGTATGCGACATAATAATTACATGTAATACTGTGAGCAGGAACATTAGATAATCCTCCGTTTTCTTTTATTTCTTTTTTTCGGGGTGGGGTGGGTTTGGTCGAGCTATCTGGAGGGATCTTAAGACTTATGGAGCCTAATCTACAAAGCAGTGTAAAAGAGGGTACTCGATATACATGATATTTACAGGAAATATTTGACAAAAATAGTGAAACTAAAGGGGAAACATTATGTCGTATGCTGGGAAATATATTACAAATAAAATTTTTTACCCAGATGGGATCTAGATTACAATTTCTAGCAAGAAATAAGATATATCATTTGATATTTAGGTCATAGCTTCCGTTAAAAGAATAAACACATTTCCATAATTGATAAAACACTGAATTCATTGGAAATTCCCAATTTGATAATCGTTAGTAAGAGATCAGTTAACAGCATTAAAGAAAAACTCAAAATTATTCACCACACAGAGAGAGAGAGAGAGAGAGAGAGAGAGAGAGAGAGAGAGAGAGAGAGAGAGAGAGAGAGAGAGAGAGATTTCAGCTGGAGTCTGCGACAGTCAATATCTCTTGCTACTTTGAAGTTTTTCAAAAGAAAAGCAGGCATTTTTTTGAAAAAAAGAAAAAGGCCCAAATACTGTAGACATAGAGAGGAAAAACCGACGTTTTTACTACAGTAATAAAAAATCTGTCTTCCTTTTTGCCCTTCCTTACTGAGATAATGAGATCTCTGACCTAGAAACTCTTACTTTGATAATCCAGTTATTTGCAGAGCAATTATATAAAGGGGTCCAGCTGGTGACAGAAGACAAGGGATACAAACACATTAGGGCTTAACAATGATCATAATTAGTCATTTTGTTGAGAGTGAAGCCAGGTAAGAGAAGTGTGCCAGAAAACAGAAGAGAGAGAGAGAGAGAGAGAGAGAGAGAGAGAGAGAGAGAGAGAGAGAGAGAGAGAGAGAGAGAGAGAGAGAGAGATGTGGAAGCAGTCGTGTTGTATACAGGGAACCATTACATAGACATTTTGGTCGATTTTCCAGTTGCTGTAAGAAAGAAAAATCTGTTCTTTTAAAGTAGAGGTCAAAATATTCTAGAATATGCTTTACATATACTATTCAGTCCATGAGTAAACCAGACGCTTTTAATATTATTGTTAGTGTTGCTTATGTGAATATGTTGAAAATAGCCTGAAATTATATTTCATAAAGTGACAGTAAAGTGAACATGTGTAGTACCTGTAAAACAAACTGTTCCAGCGAATGTATGAAAGGTTCATTTCAGTGTAATGATCTGGTGGGGAGTAACTTTACAGTAATGAGTAAGGACAGAAAAAAAACAATCAACTGTTTTTGTCTCCTATAAAGAAAGAAAATTCATCTATTACATCAAGGTTGTGAAGACATCGGAGCATACAATAATTTTTATTTCTTAATCATAATGGGAGGTACTGAATATATATAATATTGGATTTATTTCATTTTTGCAAGGAACATTGAGCATCTGGACTGATGCACAAACAATATTTTCTGAGGTGTGAAATATATTTTTGATTCTTCATCGAGACAATTTTTTTTATAAGTTACATACTGAAGACTATAGTTGATAAACAGTGGAACTCTATATGTTGGTGTAAAGAGTATTTAATCTATAAATGTTAGAGGGAGAGAGGAGAATAAGGCCTTGTAAGTTTGGAGTAGATAAAGTAAAAGAATTTCGGTAAAGATCGTCTCTAATATCCAAGAAGCGCAACAGTGCAAAGAAATGGAGACTGGCACACTGTGTAAGGGTATCGAAAAGCGTGCTAATTAGCCTATTGTAGAGGTGTATTCAGTAAGTAATGTTGTAAATGTTTTACAGCGAAAGGGGATCGTTCCACGATGCAGCAAGTAAAGTATGATTTATGGAGCCACCATATATATTAAAGTTTATATACACAGTATACTGTTTTATATATATATATATATATATATATATATATATATATATATATATATATATATATATATATACATGCACACAATAATATAATATATATATATAGATAAATAGATAATAGATAGATAGATAGATATATATACATATCGACTGGAAATTTAAGAAAAATCATTTCAATTAGCATAATCGATAGTTTAACCGAGAATATTTATAGGAGTGCGACCTATAAGCAAAATTACCCCTGTGCATTTAAAAGGGGTTTTATTCGAGATATAATAATTTAATTCTGAGACGATTTATGTTTGAAAAGATGCGTGACAAATCATAAATTACGATAATCTGTATTTAGACAATTGGGTGAATCAGTTGCCTGATAAAACTCCAGTTTCATAGAAAAATATATAAATTTTAAAATATGATTGTGATATCTGATTAATGTGTAAAAATGAGCAAAACTTGTGATATTAAATTTATCAGAAACATTGTAAAATATTTTATTTTGTTAACTCTCTTTGCTTCATATAATGATCTATTATGTCTCATTTTCTATCTTCATAATCGCTTTTACCAAAATTTTAAAATTGCCGAAATTTTCCTGCCTGAGAAAACATTTCAGTTTAATTCTTCTTATATGCGCAGAAATCACTTCTCGAATGTACCGAAAGGAACTGCTTGCTTTCACAGGAAATTTTGAGCAGCAGACTTCGTGAGAAATAAATCTTCCATCTCAGCCGCTTGGACGATTTAATGGTCTGCCATTTGTCTGCTTGGGTAATTACCAGAAGCTTTCACGATGCACTACACTCTTGCTCCCATAACTCTTCCGAATGCCACGGCAACCAACGAGAATTATTTCTACTTAGTCATATGTCTGTTCTGCTATCTACGTATATCTGTACGTAGTTGGTTTTCTCCCCATATTCATTTAATGCTGTGCAAGTAACTTTTCGTGAATACTTTTCCGAAAATGTACATGTCGCCTATTAGGTTTTTATGTTGTTTTGTCTCTAGATCACAACCCCTCTATTTTTTTGCTCAAAGTATATGTACTTATATATATATATATATATATATATATATATATATATATATATATATATATATATATATATATATATATATATATATATATATATATATATATATATATATATTATATATATATATATATATATAGTGATATATATATATATATATATATATATATATATATATATAAAGTATATATACATTTAAATATATATCAGTATTAGTATATATACATTTAAATATATATAAGTATCTATACATATATACTTATATATATAATTTATATTTTAACACTAATATCTCATGAATACAACAACAATAACAACAACACCAATAATAATAATAATAATAATAATAATAATAATAATAATAATAATAATAATAATAATAGAAAACCAAATGTAGATTCTTGTAAACATTTTAAAACTCCTAAATGACACGTACCATAGATACTACTGAAATATAAGCCGCATGAAAAAAAAAAAAACAAACTCCAAGTAAATGGTTGCAACATATGAGCCACGAGCTATGTAAGGGGAGAATCTAATTTGTCAGGAGCCATCACAGAAAATTAAACGCTATAGTTACGAGACACCACAAAGCCAGCACCCATATACGTGCCTTAGCTGTGCCATTGAGTAAACTTATATATGTTAGATGAAACCGTCAGTATTTCCTATAAACACATTTAGGGTCGTAGAATTTAGAACATACCTTCATCCCATCTGGCGGCAACTGAATGTGGCTGTGTAATAACCATTTATCAGATTTTAAATGGAAGCTGGTTAAATTACTGGTAATTTGTTAATTATGAATGCACACTACTCATGTTAAAGGGGATATGGAGTTTTACTGGGCAAGACCACAATGTTTTGTGTATACACACTTATTTGTGTCTATATATATGTATACATATATATATATAAACAATTAAATATGCATGTGTGTATATATATATGTATATGTATATATATATATATATATATATATATATATATATATATATATATATATATATATATATATATATATAATATACTAGCTGACCAACCCTGCGCTGCCCGGAAGAACTTTGAAGAACTCAAAAAATTTTCCTTCATCCCCTTTGAATTGCTTGGTCGTGTAAAGTATGTGTACTCTCACTGAAAATACTTTTCTTACTTTTGATTAATAATTCTGTCCTGAATTCATTACTTTAAATAAACATGATATAAACATGTACACATATCCCGGCACTTATCTGATTAAAATGGTGTGAGAGAGAGAGAGAGAGAGAGAGAGAGAGAGAGAGAGAGAGAGAGAGAGAGAGAGAGAGAGAGAGAGAGAATGATTAACTGGCAGGGGAAAACATTCTCGGGTTTTATCTAGTATGACTTGGTGTTTAACCCCATTCATAAAGGGGAATTATAAATGAGAGAGAGAGAGAGAGAGAGAGAGAGAGAGAGAGAGAGAGAGAGATTGCAAGCATGAATTCACTTGCAATAGTTAAAAACCTCATACATAAATTCCGCTCTCATTGAAATGGGACTTTGCTTTGTACATACATATTCAACAAGTAACTCATTTTATCAGTCACTCATCTGTTATAACTATTAGGCAGCATGTTTTTTTTTTTTTTTTGCAATTTATGTTTTCGTTTTATTTTTGTGCTTATCGATTTACATAATAAGATATTTTTTTTATTTGCCCTCGTTTGCTTTTACTGTTTTCCGTTTTATACAAACGTGAGCTGATGGTCTCAGTAAGACTGAGAACAGCTATATTATGCGCTTTAAACATTACATAAATGCACCTACCACCAATTACGTACTTTTTGTTAACATACAGTTAGGGAACCAACTTCATCAGAACTTACAAAATATATCCATAAAGCCGAAGAAGCTGTGATCGAAATCAATGAGCTCATCAGGGCTTTAATGCCTGAGGATGCTATTCTTAAAAAAAAAAAAAAACTTTTATTTGTAATTTTTCGATTTTGTTTACGTCTTAAGAGCTAAAAATAAACCAAAAAGACACGCACAGCCTGACTGGAAAAGAAATTTCCCCTCTTTTTTACAAGCCTCATTTCAAAAGATTACGAGATATTACGAAAAGAACTAAACTTGAAAAAATAAAATAATTTTTACAGCATTTTTCAGGCATGCGTCAACGATAATAGCAGCACGCGCATGATCTTGGCCAAATCTTGCTTATTCAAATGTCCTTACTCTGAAAAGTCTCTTTCGACTTTTCTTGGGTTTAGCAATTTTTGTGCTCATTATTCGCAAGTTCTCCCAAACTCCTGTTGGGTGTCCTACGACAGAAGCAGTCAGTGGCTTGCCTGAAGAGTCTCTGATGTAGAAGAGACTAAGAGAGAAAGTTGTGCACAGTACAAGAGATAAAAGTCAAATAGACATATTTACTCTGTTTCTGTCCCCGAAAGGTGACATTTTTACTGACTTTTGACTTTATCCTATAATTCGTCCTTTTTCGTGAAGGGGCCCTCTTATTCCTAATTCGAATTCCAATTATAACATGGAAGAGGGTGTGTCATAATATGCAACTTTCACGTTTGAATAGAGTTTTTCTATGTAGAGGAGGTAATTTGGATCGAAGAACGTCACGAAATTCTTAGCATCTCGTTTCTGTAATCTAGTCTTCCGCAAATACTTGCATTTAAAAGGACTGTGGGGCCTTAGACGAATACATAGATGAGAGAGAGAGAGAGAGAGAGAGAGAGAGAGAGAGAGAGAGAGAGAGAGAGAGAGAGAGAATTGTTATTGTTATTGCGTAAATGGAAATTCTCTCCATAATTACTAGGTAGTTTGATATTCTCTACTCTTTCTTCACTGTAAGACAGAAAACAGCTAGATCTATCTTTGTGAAAACAGAAATTGTTTAGTTGACTAAGTCTAAACGTAATTAAATAAATAAAAGGCATAAAATGAAATCAACTGTGTTTAGTACTGGAAATGAAGAACACTTTAAAAAGGGTTTCCTCGTGGCAAAACCATAACACTGTAAGAAAATCAATGTAGATATTGAACAAATATAAGTTCAGAGGCTAGAGTATATCAGTCTCTTTTGAAGTGTTAATCCAATGGGAAACAGTTTTAAAGACAGGATTTTTTCTTTCATTTTATTCCTGACCTGAATGTAAATCCTGAGATGAAATAAGAAACGGTTGCCAGTAAGAAGTCAAGTAGCACTCCAGAGTAGTGACTGCTTTAAAGTCAAGAGACATGAGAGTTTATGTAAAACTAATGTACAGTACAGTCAACTTAATTGAAAACAGTGTCATTGGTAGCTGGAAATCCTTTGGATTTAACTTTATCAATAATTAGTTAAGGAATCTAGCAAGAGATTAGAAACTAACATAATAGTACCTTGTAATCTGTTTTCCTCATTAGATGTTTTCTCACTTTGATAATGTAGGGTAAATGTTTTGGAAAACGTTGTTTACGGTTACTCTGAAAAAAAAACGCCCTAGGGTCATAGTATAAAATATTTACTATAAATGCTTGTATAACAGTTGACTTCACTTGATTTGTATAATCATTAGTGAATTCTTATGTTTCAACTCTCATATATATTTACTCTCATATATATTTATGGAATCAATTTATTTAGGCTAACATTCTTCAAATCATTCCGTTTTTTTACTCTATTGTTAACGTATTTGTGTCGTTTACGAGAAGTGTTCTTCAGTAAGTTTATTTCAATAGACATCAATTCAAGATGAGGGGGATCAATACTAAGAAAATATTAATCTGACAATACATTTAGTCGATGTACTATTCCCACATACACTAAGAATGAACACCGTTCAATTTAAACTTTTCAAAGGACTTAAAAGAAGCTTCTGGTCTTTGAAATGTGTTACTGATCCCGTATCTCAATGAAGAGTTCCCATTTCACAGACAGAGAGAGAGAGAGAGAGAGAGAGAGAGAGAGAGAGAGAGAGAGAGAGAGAGAGAGAGAGAGAGAGAGAGAGAGAGGCTATCTTTTCCTATTTTGATTCCCTACTGTAGGGGAACAATACGTTATAAGGGCTTGACCCTACTTTGGACAAGCTGGAGCATATTGCATAAAATTTCCTTTCATGTTCTAAGTACTTGACGATATAGAGCTTCAAAGCTTCAAGTTTCAGTAAATCAGGTCAATTGCCTACTTCTTAACTCAGACTCGCATACGCACACACACACACATATTATTCCATATTATTCTGACTATCTTTATGGAAATCTCTTATTGGTTGGGGAAAGGGGTTTACAGAGAATTTGATTGAGACTGAGAGTTTTTTTAATTTTGAAGCGCTGTCTTCATAACTATTTAAGTTATTGAAGGTCAAATGAAGATAAAAAAACACACACACACACAGAAAAGCTGTTTAGTATCCTTGGATTCATTTGGGCAATCTGAAATACGCAGACCTAGGTTCCCTAAAACTTCATTTACTACCCATTTAACAAAATTTTTAAAGAATCTGTTTTTCAGAGTTTTTTTTTTTCTGAAAAGTCTCGAAATACTTTTTTCCTGTAATTTATTTTTATGCATCTTTCTGCTAATCGAATGAAACAAAAAACTCTTACATACTTTGTTTCCGATAAAGCAATGTATCATATACTTTTTCATACGATGGCTGATATTTTTTGGGCATATATGCACGCCCACAGATCACTTAAATGATAAATACAAATTTTCTCTGGTTGAAGCATCTTTTCCTTACGTACATTTGTAATAGAACTAACGAGAATATAGCTCCTATGTTTCGAGTGCTTTGTGGGTTAATCACATTTCCATAATATCGGTGAAATTTTAATATAGATTGTGTAAATAGATACCATGTTATCTGTTCTTCCGTGTTTGGGAATAGTGACTGCGGAGGAAGACAGAATGACAATAAACACTCTCTTATATGTCATTTGTTACACGTCGCTCATGATAGTGTTTACTGATATCTGTTTTTTGTTCGGGTGTTGACGGAAAGTGATGTGGAAATTATTAACTTTCTTCACTCCGCCAACATGTCATCTAAAAGAGACTGATGAAACTGAGATAACAAAAATTGCAATTAACATTTTAAAACGAAGAGGAAAAAGCTGTTAGCTCTGATGTCACCTGTTCATACTGTAACGTGTCCGCTACTTTGTTTTAATGGCTTATTTACAAAAATTACGCGACGACAGTTATTTGGTCATTCATTTGTCAGATCTTACACGATGAATTCAATTTTGCTACTCGTTCCTAGTCTTGAGAGGATTCATTTGCTCAAATCATCCTCTGCAAAGACCGACGCGGGGCTCTTTCCCCGAACTCTCTCTCTGCTGCTGGAATCTTCATCAGCGAGAATATTGACTTTGCAAACATTCTCCAGAACCAGAACAGCTCTCTCACCCGAGTCCCTCTCTCCAGCCCTTCTTTGATTTTCAATATTAGGCCTCTTTCGGTAGGTAGGCTGTTTGCATACCGTCAAAATTATTTTATTTTCATTAAGGTCTCTCAACAAATTACGGATTTTCCAATTCTTTCTCAAAGATCTTCAATGTGATATATATATATATATATATATATATATATATATATATATATATATATATATATATATACACACACACACACACACACACACATATATATATATATATATATATATATATATATATATATATATATATATATATATATATATTGTGAAGTGTTCCAAGTATCTGGTTATTATGCTACTGACCATAGATTTCAAAAATTTACCTCACTTCAGCCAGATACCTGAACTCCCATAACAATAAAATTACGAATGTGTACTCTAAAGGCAACAGTGGTCCCTTAAAAAACTTACTAATCATGTGAGAAATCAGACTAAATATATCAAAACTAGTGTGAGGTTTCAACATTTAAACAAGAAATATACTAAAGTAAAAGGGCATCACTCAATCAAACAACTTTCAGTGTTTCCCCAAGTAAGTGTCAGTAAAAACTGAAGGAACTAAACTCTATAACACTCAGGGTATTCATCTAATTAATCCTACCACTGGTGGTTAATAAATGAGGCACTATTGTAAAAACTTTAAATACAAACATTTATTTTTTATTCAAAATTAATCAATCAAAATTCACAATTTAAAGAAAATTTACTATTACTTGAAATAAAAATTGACAGTTTTACTTGAAAACAACACAAAATTTAATTAATTCTTGAATTAAATCACAAATATTAAATTACCAAGAAATTTAATTAATTAAGCAAAATTTAAAATATTAAAAATACTTAAGATTTGAAAAGAAAATCTAAGCAAATGAAAATTAAATCAAGTATGCAATGTTAAATTATTAAGAAACACTTAAGATGCTAAGTAAACAAAGGTTAAATCATCACTATATAAAATGTGAAAAACTAAGAGATTGCAAATACACAAAATATGGCAAAGTGTTAAACTCACAAAGAACTAAACACATAATTAAAAAGAATCAAATCATTCAAATGACATTAAGAAAACACATATAAAAAACATGAAAATAAAATGCAATGTGAACTCACTCAAGCATTTTAAGTTATGACTTAAACTGTAAAAAGTATTACAATACCTTACACAAGCTTGTGAAAACTTTCACAAGATTACCCCAATTGCTGCAGCTCGAAATTCACTTTAACACACGATTCTGATGGGCGCCGTTACCATTATATATACTGTTATAAAACTAATGCTAGATCTCAAAACTAAGCTAAATATTAATGACACAAATATTTACGTTAATAACTTCCCTCTTTTAAAGAGAGAGAGAGAGAGAGAGAGAGAGAGACCTGTGCAAAAGGTCTCTAGAATAAGAATGAGCAAATCTAGGATTCCAGTTAAAAGCAAAACAACCACATGGCGTCATTATTATTGAGGCAAAAGAATATTCTAGAACTTCCGGTCACATGAACATGAGAACAATGCGTGATCTTAAAGAAAAAAGCCTTGGACGAGACCCCAACGCGACCGATACAAACGGGCGGTGGCCAATTATTTGACTGGCAAGTTTATAAAACACGAAAAAGCAAAACCTTCCCTTACATTGCTTGGGCAAAATATCTGTCGAAGCACTTATCTGACTGATGGCAGCTCGAGAAACATAAAAGCGATCGTGTCTGACTTGAATTTCTCTCTCCCGCTATTACGTTATTATTGAGAAAGATATTGATTCTAAATTACGCTGTTAAGTTAGCTAAATCATTAATATTTGTGAGATCTGACATTACAATGATATCTCTACACAACTATTACTAATAAACAGGATATACTACAAAATATCTCTTGTATACAGAAAAAATCATACGACATTTACAAAGGCTATCACAATATTACGGAAAATCATACCTTATACATTTTACATGAGAACATATAATATATATATATATATATATATATATATATATATATATATATATATATATATATATATATATATATATACTGTCACTGAAATAGAAAGTTCACCAAACGCTTTCATATTCTCACACACCCTAAGGGTAAAATCTTTGACCCTTGGGAAATGTGAGTGAGTACAAAAAAGTTTTTTGATCAACTTCTTGTCTTAATCCTTCCTACAGCTCAATGACTACTTATACATACATACATACACATACATATATAAACACACTCATACACACATATATGTATATAATATATATATATATATATATATATATATATATATATATATATATATATATATATATATATATATATATATAGCCTGATTTTGTTTAAAAATAATAGAACTTGGAACTGAACATTTCACTCCAGTATATATATCAATAAACAACTTCAATTTAGTAACTTAATTTTCGTCGAAGAGGAATAGAAAATATTTTGTGATATAAGGTAGATTACAGGTGTATAAATTTTTGCGCAGTTTTTCCCGCTGGTTGAGAAACCCCACAAACATCTCATCCACCTTTGAATTCTTTATAAATCTGTTAGACATGAGCCGTCACTGGGATTGACATTTTTCTTTTTTCACCCTAAAAATAAATGCCTAGATGTCAATTATGACGTCAGTGAAACAACAATAAAGGTCGTGGATTAGCTAAATATTGCCTACCTGAGATATAAGACGAATAATTTATAAAGCTGCTAAAACAAGATTTTTGACCACTGATATGTAAACAATAGTATACTGTATATTTCAATGCGTACTCATCCATAACTGAAGACTGTATAGGGGAATCTATATAGCGGTGAGATTTGAAGTCTTAAGTATGATTTTGAATGAGAGTGAATTTACTGACAAGTTGTAGATTTTTAAGAAACACATTTATATATATATATATATATATATATATATATATATATATATATATATATATATACACACATATGTATATACATATATATATATATATATATATATATATATATATATATATATATATATATATAAAAATATGTGTGCTTGTGCGCGTGTCCAAAATGCCTAGTTTAACACAGCAACAATAATTACATGATTTTTCTTCCCTTGTGCTTCGCTTATTTCCTGTAAAAAGTAATTTCAGTTACTTTTATTTATAGAGTATGAAGTATTGTTTCCTTAATAGGAAAATATCCATTCATCATCAAATTGATCCTGATAATTTCTTCACCCATATTTCTACAGGGGTTATTATTGCAAGCTCATATGGTAAGAAACCATAAAAAAACATTGAACCTACCCAACGTATTGTACTGATGTATCAACAAACAATTTTAACAAGAGCTATCGGATGTTTTCATTGAGAGCCTCCATCTATCGATGAATGGTATAGTGACTATTCGATGAAACGAGTGTGCTACGTAAAAAAACTGTATATATTTATCCAAATTTTAAGGAAGCATTATTTTCCATGTACTACTACTACTACTACTACTACTACTACTACTACTACTACTACTACTAATAATAATAATAATAATAATAATAATAATAATAATAATATAATAATTATTATTATTATTATTATTATTATTATTATTATTATTATTATTATTTTCTATCTTTACTTCAACTTTTGTCTCTGCATCTAGCGTACACTGTTTTTACATGAACTAAAGTTCGTCGAAAAGAAGTGGTTATCCCCAGCGGAGGCCCTAACTTCCTTCTTTTTCGCCGTCTTCCCCCTGCTCCTCCTCCGCCTAAGTCCTTGGAGTACGAGAAAAATTTCTCCCACTTTTAGTGCCTGGTGGAGAAATTTACTATTGATCCACCACGAGAGAGAGAGAGAGAGAGAGAGAGAGAGAGAGAGAGAGAGAGAGAGAGAGAGAGAGAGAGAGAGAATAAACAATAATTGTCGGCATTAGGGTGTGGAATCCTACTAATCCTTCTTCTTTGTGGCTGCAAAAGTTTAAAAAGAAAGAATCACAGGATATTTGCTTCTATTCCTTTCCTAAAGGCCGCCTGCTCTAGAATGAGAGTGAGAAACGTAGGTTCATTTTTACAAGTAAAATTCCAGGGTAAGATCATCATTGGTCTTAATGTAATTTTTTTTTCATTTTAACTCAAATTAGAATCAAGGAATGAATGCCTTCATTCCATGTGTATGGAATTAACCTCACTCATAAACAGAAGAGTAATCCTCATTTATCATGATTTTGTGTTAACACAGTTTGTTGAGCTGAACCCACGTCAGATCCTTAAAGAATGGTTGTTAAACAATTAAATAAAACGATTAATTTTACCTCTATAATAAATATATTTATAGTTAATTGTTCTTTATAGTAAATGTTTATGTATACTATCAATATTAATCGCTGATTTCAAAACAGATGGTATAAAAAAAACTTATTAATTATATTAAATTCCAATTATAAGAGTTCTGTCTGTCTGTCTCTCTCTCAAGTTCCTCGTTGGACGAGTCGGTAGAGTTCTCGGCTAGCACTCTGCTGGGCCCGAGTTTGAGTCTCCGGCCGGCCAATGAAGAATTAGAGGAATTTATTTCTGGTGATAGAAATTCATTTCTCGGTATAGTGTGGTTCGGATTCCACAGTAAGCTGTAGGTCCCGTTGCTAGGTAACCAATTGGTTCTTAGCGACGTAAAATAAGTCTAATCCTTCGGGCCAGCCCTAGGAAAGCTGTTAATCAGCTCAGTGGTCTGGTTAAACTAAGGTATACTTAACTTTTCTCTCTCTTTCTCTCTCTCTCCTTGAATAATAGCGTTGCTTGCGATACATTAATGCCGAGGGCATTATGCAAATACCGAATTACACTTTCGGAAAAAATGTGATATAGGATTAGTGAGTGTCATTAGAGGGTCCACTGGCGATAGCCTATTTTATGCAAGCAAATACTCGTAAAAATCAATAGTAAACGACAGCTTGTGTTTGAGATACCTGATATGACCGTTAAATCTCTCTTCTCGCTGTAATGTTACTATCTGCAGAAAATATTTATCATGATTTTCCTAAATATATAACTGAACAAAATTTTATATATATTTCTCTTTCTTTCGTGGCATTGCCTTTATTTATATATTTATCAAGTTCCATATTTTCGTGATTCAGTTATACATACATAAATATATATATATATATATATATATATATATATATATATATATATATATATATATATATATATATATATATATATATAATTATACATATATACACACATATATATATATATAGTTATAAACTTATGTTCACAAACAATTGAGATTTAAGAAGTGGCAAGAGCAGGGTCTTTTCCATTTTAAAGATCAGTGCCACAAAGGATGATTTGAAGCCAAGGGGCAATATCACCAACTGAGAAAAATCAGAGAAAAAGACTCACAGAGGATAACCAAATATACTAAACAATTTTAATTATTTATTACAAAAAATTAATCATAACCTAATGAAACCCCA